>NC_041385.1:300139310-300213179 GCF_002162155.2 Triticum dicoccoides | reverse complement strand
ATCAAAAAACAACAAGAAAAAATAATAAGAAAGTGAAGAATCCTTACCAGGGGCGGAGCGGTGCCGGGTGGCAAGGGGCGGGGGCGGAGCAGCGATGGGCGCTAGAGCTGCGGGGGCGGAGCAGCTACGGGCGGCGAGGTGCCCGGGCGACGGAGGCGAGGCGCCGGGTGGCGTCGGGGGGAGGTGGTGGTCGGGTGCGGAGGGGGTGGTGGGGGTCTGGGGTGAGGGAGTCCCGGATTAAGGGGTACTCGAACAGCCACTATATACTTTGGTTGGACTGTTGGACTATGAAGATACAAGATAGAAGACTTCGTCCCATGTCCAGATGGGACTCTCCTTGGCGTGGAAGGCAAGATTGGCGATTCGGATATGTAAATTCCTTCCTCTGTAACCGACTTTGTACAACCCTAGCCCCCTCTGATGTCTATATAAACTGGAGGGTTTAAGCTTCTAGGGTTTAGCCACAACAATCATAACCTCATAGGCTAGACTTCTAGGGTTTAGCCATTACAATCTCGTGGTAGATAAACTCTTGTAATACTCATATTCATCAAGATCAATCAAGCAGGAAGTAGGGTATTACCTCCATAGAGAGGGCCCAAACCTGGGTAAACATTGTGTCCCCCGCCTGATGTTACCATTAGCCTTAGACGCACAGTTTGGGACCCCCGACCCGAGATCCGCCGGTTTTGACACCGACATTGGCGCTTTCATTGAGAGTCCAGTTGTGTCGTCACTAGAAGGCTTGATGTGCTCCATCAATGATTTACAACAACATAGTCCATGGGGAGATTTTCCTCCTCGGACAGTTCTTCGTATTCGGCGGCTTCACACTGCGGGCCAACTCGCTTGGCCATCTAGAGAAGATCGATAGCTACGCCCCTGGCCATCAGGTCAGATTTGGAAGCCTGGATTTTGTGACCCATATCCGCGGAGACTTGATCTTCAACGGATTCGAGCCCATGACGGCTGTCCTTGGCCACCATGATGAACATGACCTAGATCTGTCATCTGGCCGCGCACAGGAGATAGCGCATGTGACCACCCTGGCCCTAGAGCTGGAGTAGACTGCATCTTCCGAAGACGGGGAGCTTAACGCCGCCACGGAGGTCGTAGAATCAGCGGTGCTCGAGCCGCACACATGCCCAACATTAGGATGGGCTTGTGTTACCGGAATCTCAGACTCGTCTCCGGCCATGCGTGCCGGACCGCGTGCATCTGCGTCCATCGAACCTGATTGGGCGTCAGTCTTGGAGTTTAGCTCCGCAGACATCTTCTAGCACTTGCCTTTTGGCAACATGTTAAACTCATTAAAATCCCTCTCCTTGTCGGGGGACTCTCGGCCGAACTATGTCCGGGTAGAATGGGAAGCGGACGACGAAGAACTTCGTTTCCCACCCAGCACCCACTTTATAGGCACTATCGACGACTTAACCTACATGCTTGATTACGACTCCAAAGACATCGACGGTATGGACAATGATGCAGGAGAGATGCAGGAACCACTACCTACAGGGCGTTGGACAGCCACCTCCTCGTACGACATATACATGGTGGATACACCCAAAGAAAACAACGTGACAACGAAAATCCAGTCGAGGATAAACCTCTTGGGATACATGATACGTCTCCAACGTATCTACTTTTCCAAACACTTTTGCCCTTGTTTTGGACTTTAACTTGCATGATTTGAATGAAACTAACTCGGACTGACGCTGTTTTCAGCAGAACTGCCATGATGTTGTTTTATGTGTAGAAAAGAAAAGTTCTCGTAATGTCCTGGAAATCCATGGAGGCACTTTTCAGAATAAATAAGAATTTTTGGCGAAAGAATGAAGGCCAGGGGGCTCATGGGCTGTCCCCGAGACAGTGGGCCCCCCCCAGGGTGCGCCCTCCTATCTTGTGGGCCCCCTGGACACCTCCCGACCTCAACTCCAACTCCATATATACCGTCTCGGGGAGAAAAAAATCAGAGAGAAAGTTTCATCGTGTTTCACGACACGGAGCCGCCGCCAAGCCCTAATCTCTCTCGGGAGGGCTGATCTGGAGTCCGTTCGGGGCTCCGGAGAGGGGGATTCGTCGTTGTCGTCATCATCAACCATCCTCCATCACCAATTTCATGATGCTCACCGCCGTGCGTGAGTAATTCCATCATAGGCTTGCTGGACGGTGATGGGTTGGATGAGATTTAACATGTAATCAAGTTAGTTTTGTTAGGGTTTGATCCCTAGTATCCACTATGTTCTAAGATTGATATTGCTATGACTTTGCTATGCTTAATGCTTGTCACTAGGGCCCGAGTGCCATGATTTCAGATATGAACCTATTATCTTTTCATGAATATATGTGTGTTCTTGATCCTATCTTGCAAGTCTATAGTCACCTATTATGTGTTATGATCCGACAACCCCGAAGTGACAATAATCGGGATACTTCTCGGTGATGACCGTAGTTTGAGGAGTTCATGTATTTACTATGTGCTAATGCTTTGTTCCGGTTCTCTATTAAAAGGAGGCCTTAATATCCCTTAGTTTCCGTAAGGACCCCATTGAAAACGGGAGGGTAGGACAAAAGTTGTCATGCAAGTTCTTTTCCATAAGCACGTATGACTATTTACGAAATACATGCCTACATTACATTGATGAACTAAAGCTATTTCTATATCACCCTATGTTATAACTATTGCATGAGGAATCGCATCCGGCATAATTATCCATCACTGATCCAATGCCTACGAGCGTTTCACATATTGTTCTTCACTTATTTACTTTTCCGTTGCTACTGTTACAACTACTACAAAAACCCAAAACATTTATCTTTACTTTTGCTACCGCTACTATTGTTATCATAGCACTTTTGCTACTAAATACTTTGCTGCAGATACTAAGTTATCCAGGTGTGGTTGAATTGAGAACTCAACTGCTAATACTCAAGAATATTCTTTGGCTCCCCTTGTGTCGAATCAATAAATTTGGGTTGAATACTCTACCCTCGAAAGCTGTTGCGATCCCCTATACTTGTGGGTTATCAAGACTAATTTCTGGCGCCGTTGCCGAGGAGCATAGCTCTATTCTCTCAGTCACTTGGGATTTATATCTGTTGATCAGTATGAAGAACTTGAAAGATGATCGAAATACTATTTTGCCCTCAACTACGAGGGGAGGTAAGGAACTGCCATATAGCTCTTCACTAGATTCTCCTTCCGTTATTAGTAAGCTTGCGACACCTAAACCTGCTACTGCTATGAATTCTGATATGTCGCATGTTATTGATGATACCACCTCTGCTATGCATGATGAAACTACTTCTGTGCTTGATACTACTGTGCCATTAGGTGAATTTTTAGATGAACAACTTGCTAGATTTAGGGGGAATGAAAATATTGAAGAACCTATTATTGATGATAGTGATGATGAAGGTCCCCCCAATTATTATGTTTTACCTGTTGTTCCTAAGGGTTATGTTATGCATGAAACATCTGCTATGGAAATTCTTGCTTGCAATGATAGAAATGATCTTAAGAAATTATTAGCTAAATGGAAGCAGCAGTCTCTTAATGCTAGAATGAAACCCGATCCTGCTTTTGCTACTTCACCTATCTATGTTACTGATAAGGATTATGAATTCTCTGTTGATCCTGACATTATCACTTTAGTTGAATCTGATCCTTTTTATGGCCTTGCATCTGAAACTGTTGTGACACATCTTACCAAGTTGAATGATATAGCCACCATGTTTACTAATGATGAGAATTCTTGCTATTTATATATCCTTAAGATATTTCCATTCTCATTAAAGGGTGATGCTAAGACTTGGTATAATTCTCTTGCTCCTGGTTGTGTGCGTAGTCCCCAGGATATGATTTATTACTTCTCTGCTAAATATTTTCCTGTTCATAAGAAACAAGCTGCCTTGCGGGAAATATATAATTTTGTGCAAATCAAATATGAGAGTCTCCCACAAGCTTGCGGAGGCTTCTCCGGTTACTTAATGCTTTGTCTGATCATCCTCTTAAGAAAAATGAAATACTTGATATCTTTTATAATGGACTAACCGATGCTTCCAAGGACTACTTGGATAGTTGTGCTGGTTGTGTTTTCAGGGAAAGAACAGTCGATGAAGCTGAAATACTATTGAATAATATGTTGACTAATGAAAATAATTGGACTCTTCCCGAGCCTGTTCCTGAAGTAATTCCTGAACCAATTGAGCCAACTCCTGAGCCTATTCCTAAACCCACTCCAAAGAAGAGAGGTGTTTTATTTCTCAGTCCTGAAGATATGCAAGAGGCAAAGAAATCAATGAAAGAAAAAGGTATTAAAGCTGAAGATGTTAAGAATTTACCTCCTATTGAAGAAATACATGGTATTAAGCCTGAAGAACCACATTGTCTTGATAACCCGACACAGGTAGTAAAGGTAAATTCTCTCTATAGATATGATAAAGTTGAAATACCCTCTACTAAATTTCATAGCCCATGCTTAGATGAATTTGATGACTTTATGGCTAGGCAAGAAATTTTTAATGCTTATGTTGGTAGAGAGTTAAAGAATAATGCTTTCGAGATAGGACGCGTAGGTGATAATCTTGCTAGAGTTAAAGATGAACTTCACCGCGTTAGCAAATATACTTCTATGGTTGCTACTCAAGCTGAGCAAGTACTTAAAGCTCAAAATGATTTGCTTGAGGAATTGAATAATAAAAATGATTTTGCTATTAGAGTGGCTACTAAAACTGGTAGAATGGCTCAGGAACCTTTGTATCCTGAAGGCCACCCTAAGAGAATCGAGCAACATTCTCAGAGAAATAATTTAGAGGCACCTAGCTCTTCTAAAAATAAAAAGAAGAAAAACGATAGAACTTTGCATGCTTCTAGTGAACCTACTATAGACACACCTGAGAATCCCAATGATATTTCTATTTCTGATGCTGAAACTCAATCAGGTGATGAACATGAACCTAGTGATAATGTTAATGATAATGTTCATGTTGATGCTCAAGCTAGCAAAGACAATGATGTAGAAATTGAACCTGCTGTTCATCTTGATAACCCACAATCAACGAATCAACATTATGATAAGAGAGATTTTGTTGCTAGGAAGCATAGTAAAGAAAGAGAACCATGGGTTCAGAAACCCATGCCCTTTCCTCCTAAACCATCCAAGTCAAAGGATGATTAGGATTTTGAGCGCTTTGCTGAAATGATTAGAGCTATTTTCTTACATATGCGCTTAACTGATATGCTTAAAGTAAATCCTTATGCCAAATATATGAAGGATATCATCACAAAGAAAAGAAAGATACCGGAAGCTGAAATTCCCACCATGCTTGCTAATTACACTTTTAAGGGTGGAATACCAAAGAAACTTGGAGATCCGGGTGTGCCAACTATACCATGCTCTATTAAAAGAAATTATGTTAGAACTGCTTTATGTGATCTTGGAGCCGGTGTTAGTGTTATGCCTCTCTCTTTATATTGTAGACTTGAATTGAATAAGTTGACACCTACTGAAATATCTTTGCAAATGGCCGATAAATCAACTGCTATACCTGTCGGTATTTGTGAGGACATGCCTGTTGTGGTTGAAAATGTCACTATCTTAACGGACTTTGTTATTCTTGATATTCCCGAGGACGATAGTATGTCTATTATCCTTGGTAGACCTTTTCTTAATACTGCAGGGGCTGTTATTGATTGCAACAAAGGCAATGTCACTTTTCATGTTAATGGTAATGAGCATACGGTACACTTTCCGAGGAAACAATCCCAAGTTCATAGCATCAATTCTATTAAAAAGTTCCAACTATAATTTTTGGAGGTTTTGAATTTCCTCTCCCTACTGTCAAGAAAAAGTATGATATTCTTATTGTTCAGGATTTTCATATCCCCGTTGAGGTAACTTAGTGTTATTGAAAATTTCTCCGGTTCCGTGTTATTCGGAATGAGTTTGTTAACAAGACTTGATCAACCTTGTTAGTGGGTTCATTTTGATGATCACGAGATGGATGAAACTAGAAGGCACAACCTTCTGTACCCTCTCCTTACTTTCTGTTATTTAGTTTAAATAAAGAAAAAATAGTATTATCCGTCTGTTTTCTGATTTTTTTTGTACATTAAAAAATAGTCCAAAAATAAAAGTGCTCCAAATGCCCTGCAAATTTAGTATGATTTTTTCTGGAATACTTGAGGATTTTAGGCACCGAAAACACTACAGGAGGGGCAAGCACTAGGCCACGAGAGAGGAGGGCGCCCCCCTGTAGGGCGCGCCCCCTGTCTCGTGGGCCCCTGGTGGCTCCCCTCCACTTATGCCAGCACCCACACACTTCATCTTCTACCCAAAAAAATCCCCTTCTAGCTCAAGCCCGAGTTCTAGCTCGTTTTGCTGCGATTTTCGATCTCTTAGCTCAAAGCTCCATTCACAAAACTGCTTTGGGAGATTGTTGCTTGGTATGTGACTCCTCCATTGGTCCAATTAGTTTTTGTTCGAGTGCTTTATTCATTGCAAATTTTTGCTGCATAGGTGACCATGTTCTTGAGCTTGCATGTTAAATTTTTGAGGTCCCAAGCAATTCCAATGCATGATATAGGCTCTAGGCACTTGTAGGAGTAGTTGCTATCAATCTTGTTTAGTTTTATTCACTTTTGTTTTGAAGTTACTAAAATTTCAGAAATTTTCAGAAAAAGAAATATGCTTAGAAGAATGTACCAAGGTGGTTCCTCGGCAAAGAAAGGGCCAAGGATTGCTATACGTGAACAAGATGTTAATTTGCCAAGGGACGCAAATGTACGAGCTTGTGAGTGGCCATCCGATGATTTTATGGTTGAAGCAGGCTTCAAGGAGGAATTTGACGCGTATGTGCGTAATGCCGAGCTGGAGGACTTCTTACAAGATAAGTGTCCTCAATATTATCAATTGACTGATTCCTTTGTGCGGAGGTTCGAATATATTTCTGCGCGTAATTCTCCTAGCGTCATGTTTGATATTTATGATACATCTTATACCATGGATTTAGAGGATTTCACAACTGCTTGCAAACTCTCGCAGTGGGGTAATATTAATGATCCTCGCAAATATGAACTTAGAGATTTTCTTGCTAGCATTACCGTGGGAGAATCTAGGGACGTAGCACAAGCTACCATAGGGAGCATTGACTTTCCTGCTATACATTATTTTGCTCTCTTTATTGGTAGATGCATTAACAGTAAGGACGAAGTATGTCACATGTGTGCTCCTGATCTTTGTGTCCTCAAGAGTGTTGTGTCAGGTTATAAAGGTTATAACTTGGGGGCAATAGTTGCACGTAGGTTACAGAATAATAGTAGGAGGGGTGATTTCTTTGGAGGAATTTATGCAACCCGTGTGGCTAATTTTCTTAATATAGCTCCACGAGAGGGGGATATGCTTGTACCTCCTGTTTATTTGGATAAAGAAGCTATGTTTGATCATAGTTTTCTTGAGAGGAATGAACAATTCCTCCATTATCGAATAACCTATGACAGACGCAACGTCATCCCTGTTACTCTTCCTGCTCCCTACCTTTTTGATTATCAGGCAAAAGGAAGATATGTTGTCACCAGGGAAGAAGCCACTGAATATGAGAGGGGAATGGAGGCAGCTCGCCAACACGTTGCTGCTCAGGAGGCGGTCGCCTCTTCATCTTAGTACTAGCCCGGCTACTCTTATGGATATCAGCCATGCGGTCATTGGTATTAGACCAACTTAGGCCAAAATCCTAAGCTTGGGGGAGTACGTATTTCTCACTGACTTTACATTCATGTTCACACACTAGTCGTCGGTGCTCATACTCTTTCATTGTATTATCCATGTTAGTTTAAATTTCTTTTTCTAGTTTTCTTATTGTGTGTTTGGTAACCCTGAGAAAGAAAACCAAAAAAATAGTTAGTTTAATTTCCATGCTTCTAGTAGAAATTAAAACGAAAAAACCCAAAAAGATTTCTCGTTCTTCTTTTACTTGTTGGGAGCTTTCCCATGTAAATAGTTTTATTTTCTTTTCTTTCTTTTGGGGGTCGAGGAGACTATATTGAAAATGCTTAGTGGCTCTTACATGCATGATTGTTTATTTAACTTAGAGCCCATATTACTTGTCTTCTCTCTTGAGTTGAATGCTTGCAGATTCCAGCTTAGTCCAATGCATGTGCACTCTTATTATTATGCACATTGTTTGGTCGTGCAAGTGAAGGGCAATAATGATGATATATGATGGACTTATTGGGATGAGAAAAGCTGGTATGAACTCGACCTCTCTTGTTTTTGTAAATATGATGATTCATCGTTCCCGAGTCAGCTATTATGAAGTAAACATATTTGCAATGACATTTAGAGATTATCGTTTCTTGTGCCATGCTTGATTAGCTATGAGTTATAATGGTTTACCTTGCATGCCAACATGCTATTAGAATGATTATTATGTCGTATGATGGGATGGTATCCTCCTTTAAATGAATTGAGTGACTAGACTTGGCACATGTTCACGCATGTAGTTGAATCAAATCAACATAGCCTTCATGATATTTATGTTCATGGTAGATTATATCCTACTCATGCTTGTACTCGGTGTAAATTAACTTTAATGCATGTTTTTGACTGTTGTCGCTCTCTCAGTTGGTCGCTCCCCAGTCTTTTGCTAGCCTTAACCTGTACTAAGCGGGAATACTGCTTGTGCATCCAAACTCCTTAAACCCCAAAGTTGTTCCATATGAGTCCACTATACCTTCATATATGTTGTATTTACCTGCCGTTCCAAGTAAATTTGTATGTGCCAAACTCCAAACCTTCAAATGAAATTCTGTTTTGTATGCTCGAGCAGCTCATGTTTCAACTAGGGCTGCCTATATCTTCCATGCTAGGTGGGTTATTCTCAAGAGGAGTGGACTCCGCTCCTCATTCATGAGAAAGGGCCGATAACCGGGATGCCCAATCCCATGATCCAAAAAGATCAAAGCAAATCAAAATAATTAAACAAAACTCCCCCAGGGTTGTTGTATGTTGGAGGCACTCGTTGCTTCGAGCAAGCCATGGATTGATGCTTAATGGTGGTTGGGGGAGTATAAACCTTTACCATTCTGTTTGGGAACTACCTATAATGCATGTAGTATGGAAGATACAGCCATCTCATAGTTGTTGCGTTGACAGCAGAAGTATGCCGCTCAAAATGTTATTCAATCTTTATTTTAAAATCGAGCTCTGGCACCGCTACAAATCCCTGCTTCCCTCTGTGAAGGGCCTATCTATTTACTTTTATGTTGAGTCATCACCCTTCTTATTAAAAAGCACCCGCTAGAGGGCACACTGTCATTTGCATTCATTATTATTGGTTTATATTGGGTATGACTTGACTAGATCTCTTTTACCATGAATTACAATGTTTAGTCAGTCCTTGATCTTTAAAGGTGCTCTGCATTTATGTTTTGCAGTCTCAGAAAGGGCTAGCAAGATACCATTTTGTTATATCATGTTATGATTATTTTGAGAAAGTGTTGTCATCCGAGTTTTATTATTATGGCTTGCTAGCTGATTATGTTATTGATATGACCCGCTTTTGTCCATGTCAGCCCTTACGGCACTCATGACCCGCTTTTGTGTGGGCGAATATAGCTGGCTAGCCCGTAGCAATAACAATGCAAGAGAACCTGGCACTTCTGAAGCCAGAAACAGCAACGGCAAGCCCCAACGCAACAGACATAAGCGTCAAAACAACAGTGACAACACCGAAGACACGGTGGTTAACGCCGGATTCAATGGCTCTAAGTCCGGTCAGCGGAAGAAGCCATACAAAAGAGACAGTATGAGCCCGTCCAGTTTGGACCGCGTACTAGATCGACCATGCCAAATTCACGGCACTCCCGATAAACCAGCCAATCATACCAACAGGGAATGCCGGGTCTTCAAACAGGCTGGCAAGTTAAATGCCGATAATAAGGAGAAAGGGTCGCAAAGCAATGATGATGACGAGGAGCCCCAACCACCGAACACAGGGGGATAGAAGAAATTTCCCCCAAGTCAAAATAGTGAACATGATACACACCACCCATATCCCCAAGAGGGAGCGCAAGCGTGCACTCAGGGACATCTACGCGATGCAGCCAATCACCCCAAAGTTCAACCCATGGTCATCTTGTCCGATCACCTTCGATCGCAGGGACCATCCGACTAGTATCTGTCATGGTGGTTCAGCCGCACTGGTTCTCGACCCAATCATTGATGGATTCCACCTTACGCGAGTCCTCATGGACGGTGGCAGCTGATACGTCTCCAACGTATCTATAATTTTTGATTGCTCCATGCTATATTATCTACTGTTTTCGGAAATATTGGGCATTATTATCCACTTTTATATTATTTTTGGGAATAACATATTAACCGGAGGCCCTGCCCAGATTTGTTGTTTTATGCCCATTTCAGTGTTTTGAGGAAAAGAAATATCAGACGGGGTCAAAACGGAACGAAATCAACTAGAGAAGTTATTTTTGGAAGGAAAGCAACCCAGGGAACTTGAAGTGCACGTCAGGGGAGATACGGGCTGCCCACGAGGGTGGGGGGCGTGCCCACCCCCACCGGACGCGCCCCCTACCTCGTGGGGCCCCCGTAGCTCCTCTGATGTACCCCCTGCACCCATATATACTCTTGTACCCTAAAACTTCCAGAACAGAAGATAGATCGGGAGTTACGCTGCCGCAAGCCTCTGTAGCCACCGAAAACCTCTCGGGAGCCCGTTCCGGCAGCCTGCCGGAGGGGGATCCCATCACCGGTGGCCATCTTCATCATCCCGGCGCTATCCATGACGAGGAGGGAGTAGTTCACCCTCGGGGCTAAGGGTATGTACCAGTAGCTATGTGTTGGAGATCTCTCTCTCTCGTGTTCTCTCTCGTGTTCCATCTATGGCACGATCTTGATGTATCCCGAGCTTTCCTATTGTAGTTGGATCTTATGATGTTTCTCCCCCTCTACTCTCTTGTGATGAATTGAGTTTCCCTTTGAAGTTATCTTATCGGATTGAGTCTTTTATGAGAACACTTGATGTATGTCTTGCCGTGATTATCTGTGGTGACAATGGGATATCATGTGCCACTTGATGTATGTTTTGTTGATCAACTTGCGGGTTCCGTGACATTGGGAACCTATGCATAGGGGTTGGGACACGTTCTTGACTCTCCGGTAGAAACTTTGGGGCACTCATTGAAGTACTTTGTGTTGGTTGGATGAATCTGAGATTGTGTGATGCATATCGTATAATCATGCCCACGGATACTTGAGGTGACAATAGAGTATCTAGGTGACATTAGGGTTTTGGTTGATTTGTGTCTTAAGGTGTTATTCTAGTATGAACTCTTTTATAGATTGATCCGAAAGAATAACTTTGAGGTGGTTTCGTACCCTACCATAATCTCTACGTTTGTTCTCCGCTATTAGTGGCTTTGGAGTGACTCTTTGTTGCATGTTGAGGGCTTGTTATATTATCTATCTATGTTATTATTGTTGAGAGAACTTCCACTAGTAAAAGTATGAACCCTAGGCATGTTTCCTATCATTGCAATACTGTTTATGCTCACTTTTATCATTAGTTACCATGCTGTTTTTATTATTTCAGATTACAAAAACCTATATCTACTATCTATTTTGCACTTGTATCACCATCTCTTCGTCGAACTAGTGCACCTATACATTTGCCATTGTATTGGGTGTGTTGGGGACACAAGAGACTCTTTGTTATTTGGTTGCAGGGTTGTTTGAGACAGACCATCTTCATCCTACGCCTCCTACGGATTGATAAATCTTAGGTCATCCACTTGAGGGAAATTTGCTACTGTCCTACAAACCTGTGCACTTGCAGGCCCAACAACGTCTACAAGAAGAAGGTTGTGTTGTAGACATCAAGCTCCTTTCTAGCGCCGTTGCCGGGGAGGCTAGGTAAAGGGCACTCACTCACACCCCGTCAACTAAGCTCTATTCTGGCGCCGTTGCCGGGGGGGTGAGTGCTTGAAGGTATATCTTTAGATCTTGCAATCGAATCTTTTTGTTTCTTGTTTTAGCACTAGTTAGTATATAAAAGAAAATTACAAAAAAAATGGAATTAAGTTTGTCTCATACGCTTCACCTTTTTAATATCTTTCGTGAGTATGATGGAATGGATAATTTTGCTCAAGTGCTAGAAGAAGAAATCTCTAAATTGTTTGGCACTAAATATTTGAATGATGGGCATGATTGCAATGTTGTTAGTACGACTTCTTTGAATATCCATGATGCTAATAATGATTGCATTAGTTATGATGAAAATGCCTCCTATAAACATGTCAATTTTTGTGGAGTGCATTGGGTTTGTAAGTACACACCAAATAGGGAAGATAGATATTGCAAGAGGCATAAGTACTTAGAAACCAAATTGTTGCAAGAAGAGCTAGATGAATGTGCTGAAAATTTATCTTTTCTTAGCCCTACTTGTGAACTTTGCAATGAACGTGATCATTTTAGTACCCAATGCAAATTGTTTCATGAGTGTATTGTGTCCAAAAATTGTGATGACTTGATTTCCCTTGCACATCATAATGAACTTAGTTTGCTCTTGGGTTATGAAGAAATTAAACGTAGAATTAAGGATATTCCAAAATTTGTCCTTAATAAAGTTCTTCATTTTATTCTAGAAGAAATTTATATGTATTGTGCGGTGAATTGCATTGAAAATCCTTATATTGCCAATTACATAAAGAAAAGAAAACAAATAGAGGATGATGAGAATACTAATGAAAGGGAAGAGACTTCCCAATCTCCTCCTATTATTTCTTATGATGAATCAGGTAACGAGGAGGAGCTTTCTAGTCAACCAATCTCATCAATAAGGAGCTCAAAGAGGAAGGTTGAACCTACACATAATGTGAAGAAGAAAAAGAAAAGAAGGAGCAACAAGGGTAAAAAGGTATCCCTCCCAAATGATGTTGCTCCTACTACTCATTGTGATGATGATAATTGCTATACTATTGGTGCTATCAATATTTTTAATGATGAGAGTGATTATGCTTATGATATGAAAGGGCCCAAGCTTGGGGAACCTATGTTTGATTGGGATGAAATATTTGAGAATATATTTGCTGGAATTAATGTTTGTCCCAAGCTTGGGGATGCTATGTTTAATGAAGATGATATTTTTAGCTATGACGATTATATTGATAAAAGTTGGTTCGGAAGAGAGTCAACTTTAGGAAGTAGTGATCCCACTATTTTGGAGGATGTTGAATTTTATTGTGATGAATACAAAAGTGGATTTGGAAGAGTGTCAACTTTATTTAGTGATTCCACTATCTTGGGAGAGGTTTCAATCGATTATGATGAGAACGAAGTTGCTACATATGATGATTATTGTGATGAAACTTATGCTATAAAAAGTAGTGACGATTATATTTACAAATCTTGTCATGATTATGATTACCCTTTTCCGAACATTACTCTTTTAATGTGGAAACAATTTTTAGTGTTCAAGTCTCTTATGATACTCCCACTATTATTCATGAGAAGAATTTTGCCTATGTGGAGAGTAGTAAATTATCTATGCTAGTAGATCATGAAAAGAATGCTTTAGGTGCTGGTTATATTGTTGAGTTCATTCATGATGCTACTGAAAATTATTATGAGGGAGGAATATATGCTTGTAGGAATTGCAATAATATCAAGTTTCCTCTCTATGTGCTTAAAATCTTGAAGTTATGCTTGTTTTACCTTCCTATGCAAGTTGATTATTGTTCCCATAAGTTGTTTGCTCACAAAATCCCTATGCATAGGAAGTGGGTTAGACTTAAATGTTCTAGTCATATGCTTCATGATGCTCCCGTTATGTTTCAATTCTTATCTTCTATGTGAGCTTTATTGAAATCATCATGCCTAGCTAGAAAGGCATTAAAGAAAAGCGCTTGTTGGGAGACAACCCAATACTTATCCTTACTGTTTTTGTGTGTTCACATTATTATGCTAATGTAGTAATCATGTTTTATAGCTTTTGTTTCAATAAAGTGCCAAGTAAGACCTTTAGGATAGCTTACGGTGATAGTTGTGTTGATCCTGCTGAAAATCAGAAACTTTTGCACCCAGTTAATTAGTTTTGTTAATTAACAGAAACGTGCTCTTGATCTGATTATTTTTGATCTGGATTGGTACACAAATTGCTTAGGTCTTCCTAATTTGTTAGGATGTGTGGAGTTCCAGAAGTATACGTTTGATACAGATTACTACAGACTGTTCTGTTTTGACAGATTCTGTTTTCTATGTGTTGTTTGCTTATTTTGGTGAATCTATGAGTAGTATCGCAGGGTATGAGCCAGAGATAAGTTGGAGTACATTAGATATTACACCAATATGAATTTAGAATGAGTTCATTATAGTACCTTGAAGTGGTCTTTTGTTTTCTTTCGCTAACGGAGCTTACGAGTTTTCTCTTGAGTTTTGTGTTGTGGAGTTTTCAAGTTTTGGGTAAAGATTCGATGGACTATGGAATAAGGAGTGGTAAAGAGCCTAATCTTGGGGATTCCCATGGCACCCCAAGATATTCAAGGATAACTAAGAGCCTAAGCTCGGGGATGCCCCGGAAGGCATCCCCTCTATCGTCTTCGTACCATCGGTAACTTTACTTGGAGATATATTTTTATTCACCACATGATATGTGTTTTGCTTGGAGTGTCATTTTCTTTTGTTAGTATTTGCTTTCTGTTATTTAGAATAATGTTTTGCATCTTTAGTTTCAATAAAGAAGTCAAGGATAGCCTTTGCCATGCTTATTTTGCTAGTATACATGTTGCTGTTTGAAAACAGAAAGTTTACCGCTGTTGCAAAAATTCCCTAGAAAAGTCAGAGCATGATATAATGTTGAAATTTTTTGCATGATGATCTCTGATAAATTTATTACAGTGGAAATTTCATTTCATAATTTTTGGAGTTAGGGAAGTATTGATACTCTTGCATTCTTTACAGACTGTACTGTTTTGGCAGATTGCTGTTATGGTTGCATTGTTTGCATATGTTTGCTTGATTAATGGTTCTATTTGAGGATAGGAGTATTAAATATGCAGATGCATTTAGTATGCAATGTTGAATAATAATTTAAGTGATTTGTTACAGTAGAAAATGATAAGGTTTTGCATTGGTTTATACTAACCTATCTCACGAGTTCTTGTTGAGTTTGTTGGGAATGAAGCTTTTGATGAAAAGTGAAACCATGATATGAGAGGAATTAAGGAGACAAAAAATCTCAAGCTGGGGGATGGCCAAGGCACCCCAAGATAATATGTCAAGAAGTCTCAAGCATCTAAGCTTGGGGATGCCCCGGTAGGCATCCCACCTTTCTTCTGCAAACAACTATCGGTTAGTATCGGTTGAGCCTAAGTTTTTGACTCTTCACATGAGTTGAGTAGTTTTATTTAGCTTTGCTTGCTGTTTGAATAAGGTATCAAGATCTGAAATTATTAAATGAGAGAGAGTCTTCGCATAGTTTCATAATTATTTTGAGAGTTGTTAATAGCATGGTAATTTTCTTAATATTAATATACTTGGTATTCAAGATATGTAAGAATTCTTATGAGTGTGTTGAATACTAAGAAAAGTTTGATGCTTGATAATTGTTTTGAGATATGGAGGTAATGATATTAAAGTCATGCTAGTTGACTAGTTGTGAATTTAAAGAATACTTGTGTTGAAGTTTGTGATTCCCATAGCATGCACGTATGGTGAACCGTTATGTGATGAACTCGGAGCATGATTTATTTATTGATTGTCGTCCTTATGTGTGGCGGTCGGGGACGAGCGATGGTCTTTTCCTACCAATCTATCACCCTAGGAGCATGCGCGTAATACTTTGCTTTGATAACTTCTAGATTTTTGCAATAAGTATATGAGTTCTTTATGACTAATGTTGAGTCCATGGATTATACACACTGTTTCCCATCCTTCCACCATTGCTAGCCTCTCTAATACCGCGCACTTTTCGCCGGTATCATACACCCTCCTTATATCTTCCTCAAAACAGCCACCATACCTACCTATTATGGCATTTCCATAGCCATTCCGAGATATATTGCCATGCAACTTCCATCATCATCATGACATACATTACTTTTGTCATATTGCCATTGCATGATCATGTAGTTGACATCGTATTTGTGGCAAAGCCACCATGCATTATTTTTCATACATGTCACTCTTGATTCATTACATATTCCGGTACACCACCGGAGGTATTCATATAGAGTCATACTTTGTTCTAAGTATGAAGTTGTAATTGTTGAGTTGTAAGAAAAATAAAAGTGTGATGATCATCATTATTAGAGCATTGTCCCAAGTGAGGAAAGGATGATGGAGACTATGATTCCCCCACAAGTCGGGATGAGACTCCGGACGAAAAATATATATAAAAGAGGCCAAAGAAGCCCAAATAAAAAAAGAGGCCATAAAAAAAGAGAAAAGGCCCAAATAAAAAAATGAGAGAAAAAGAGAGAAGGGACAATGCTACTATCCTTTTACCACACTTGTGCTTCAAAGTAACACCATGATCTTCATGATAGAGAGTCTCTCATTTTGTCACTTTCATATACTAGTGGGAATTTTTCATTATAGAACTTGGCTTGTATATTCCAATGATGGGCTTCCTCAAATGCCCTAGGTCTTCGTGAGCAAGAGAGTTGGATGCACACCCACTTAGTTTCTTTTGTTGAGCTTTCATATACTTATAGCTCTAGTGCATCCGTTGCATGGCAATCCATTGATATCTATTGATGGGCATCTCCATAGCCCGTTGATATGCCTAGTTGATGTGAGACTATCTTCCCTCTTTTTTGTCTTCTCCACAACCACCATTCTATTCCACATATAGTGCTATATCCATGGCTCATGCTCATGTATTGCGTGAAGATTGAAAAAGTTTTGAAAATGTCATAAGTATGAAACAATTGCTTGGCTTGTCATCGGGTTTGTGCATGATTTAAATATTTTGTGTCGGGAAGATGGATCATAGCCAGACTATATGATTTTGTAGGGATAACTTTCTGTGGCCATGTTATTTTGAGAAGACATAATTGCTTAGTTAGTATGCTTGAAGTATTATTATTTTTATGTCAATATGAACTTTTTTCTTGAATCTTTTGGTTCTGAATATTCATATCACAATTAAGAGGATTAACATTGAAATTATGCCAAAGTATCACTCCGCATCAAAAATTCTTTTTTACCATTTACCTACTCGAGGACGAGCAGGAATTAAGCTTGGGGATGCTTGATACGTCTCCAACGTATCTATAATTTTTGATTGCTCCATGCTATATTATCTACTGTTTTGGGCAATATTGGGCTTTATTATCCACTTTTATATTATTTTTGGGACTAACCTATTAACCGGAGGCCCAACCCAGATTTGCAGTTTTATGCCTATTTCAGTGTTTTGAGGAAAAGGAATATCAGACGGAGTCAAAAAAGAACAAAAACAACTGGAGAAGTTATTTCTGGAAGGAAAGCAACCTAGGGAGCTTGGAGTGCACGTCAGGGGAGATACGGGCTGCCCACGAGGGTGGGGGGAGCGCCCCCCCTGCCTCGTGGGGCCTCCGTAGCTCCTCCGACGTACCCCCTGCACCCATATATACTCTTGTACCCTAAAACTTCCAGAACAGAAGATAGATCGGGAGTTCCGCCGCCGCAAGCCTCTGTAGCCACCAAAAACCTCTCGGGAGCCCGTTCCGGCGGCCTGCCGGAGGGGCATCCCATCACCGGTGGCCATCTTCATCATCCCTGCGCTATCCATGACGAGGAGGGAGTAGTTCACCCTCGGGGCTGAGGGTATGTACCAGTAGCTATGTGTTTGATCTCTCTCTCTCTCTCTCGTGTTCCATCTATGGCACGATCTTGATGTATCCCGAGCTTTGCTATTGTAGTTGGATCTTATGATGTTTCACCCCCTCTACTCTCTGGTGATGAATTGAGTTTCCCCTTTGAAGTTAACTTATCGGATTGAGTCTTTTATGAGAACACTTGATGTATGTCTTGCCATGATTATCTGTGGTGACAATGGGATATCATGTGCCACTTGATGTATGTTTTGGTGATCAACTTGCGGGTTTCCTGACATTAGGAATCTATGCATAGGGGTTGGCACACGTTCTTGACTCTCCGGTAGAAACTTTGGGGCACTCTTTGAAGTACTTTGTGTTGGTTGGATGAATCTGAGATTGTGTGATGCATATCGTATAATCATGCCCATGGATACTTGAGGTGACAATAGAGTATCTAGGTGACATTAGGGTTTTGGTTGATTTGTGTCTTAAGGTGTTATTCTAGTACGAACTCTTTTATAGATTGATCCGAAAGAATAACTTTGAGGTGGTTTCGTACCCTACCATAATCTCTACGTTTGTTCTCCGCTATTAGTGGCTTCGGAGTGACTCTTTGTTACATGTTGAGGGCTTGTTATATTGTCTATCTATGTTATTGTTGTTGAGAGAACTTGCACTAGTGAAAGTATGAACCCTAGGCCTTGTTTCCTTTCATTGCAATACTATTTACGCTCACTTTTATCGTTGGTTACCTTGCTGTTTTTATTATTTAAGATTACAAAAACCTATATCTACTATCTATTTTGCACTTGTATCACCATCTCTTCGCCGAACTAGTGCACCTATACAATTTTCCATTGTATTGAGTGTGTTGGGGACACAAGAGACTCTTTGTTATTTGGTTGCAGGGTTGTTTGAGAGAGACCATCTTCATCCTACGCCTCCTATGGATTGATAAACCTTAGGTCATCCACTTGAGGGAAATTTGCTACTGTCCTACAAACCTGTGCACTTGCAGGCCCAACAACATCTACAAGAAGAAGGTTGTGTAGTAGACATCAGCAGCAGCCTGAACCTGCTTTATTAGGATACAGTGCGCAAAATGGATATCAATACCTCAAGGATCAAACCCACAGAAACCACCTTTAAAGGTGTCACACCAGGTGTAGAGGCCTGCTGTACGGTCTCAATAACACTGGAAGTGGTCTTCGGATCCCTGGATAATTTCCGAAGCGAAGAATTGATCTTCGATATCATCCCCTTCTGCAGTGGCTACCATGCACTGCTCCAACGAACCAAGTTCGCTCGATTCAATGCGGTGCCGCACTATGCCTACCTCAAGCTTAAGATGCCTAGGCCACGCAGTGTCATAACGGTCAACGGAAATACAGAACGCTCCCTCCGTACTGAGGAGCACACCGCTGCCCTTGCAGCACAAGTATAGAGCAGCCTTTTTAGGCAGAACATCAATTCAGCAGTAAAACTCCCTGACACCATCAAGCGAGTCCGAACTACTCTGCAGCAGGACAGACCAGCTCGTCCAGAGCTTGACTAACAATTCGGCCTCCGTCCCAGTCCCAATCAAGCGGTGACATTTGTGCCACACGTACAAAACTACGCACTTAAAATACCATGGGCATGGACGGAGGCACAGTTAGACCGTGGTCCATAATGCAGCTCAACCACCCTTGGATTCGCATACCTTCACTCTTTCTTTTTCTTTCAGGTTTTTCTCTTTTTGAGGCTTTTATGATAACCTGATCATCGTACCCATCACGAGATGCACACACCAAGAAGGCAAGGAGCTTTGACGTACAAGGGAACCCCAGGTGGTCTCTGCTAACGATCGTTATACCTGTTTTGAATACCCGCACACAGCTCACCCTTGGTCATGGCATGTCAAATAGCCTTATTTTCTTACCGCATTACTTGTACAAGTACGCCTTGCCATATTAATCAAATTACAATGGAACATAATTTGCGGCTCAATATTTGCAGTGTCAGCTTATTACTTGACTTTTTCCTTTCCTTTATATATTTTTATCAATTGCGCCCGTACACACTGGTACGACTTAATTCGACAGGGGCTTCGTCATACCCCATAACACAACAATAAAGTCAGAACAATATTATAGTACAGTTCGGCACCCCGAACTTATAGCATTATATGCATCGACTTCGAATCATGTCTTTGGTCAATAGTTGGGTTGCCCGACTCCTATGCTTACTACCTTACGTTCCACTATATTGGCTAGGGTAGTGAAGGGAGAACTACTGCGATTGTGTCCCGGTTCTTCCGGAGGAGCACCTCAGTAGAGTAAGACGAAAACTGACTGTCATGATGCGGCGAGAGCTGGTCAGCTGTTCGAGAGGTTTCAGATCCTTAGAGATTTTTTCCGCATTATGCGAAGAATCGGTTTTTATCCGATTAGGCGTGTATAGCGCCCCAAGTTCCGCCTTCCGAACACCAAGGGCTGCGCCAAAATTTTCATAATCAAACTCCTATGACTAAGTGAGGGTGGTAAAGTCCTATAGTCCGATTGCCGTGTTCGTTGCACTAAACACCTCCTTAAGGACCAAAATTTGGAGTAAAGACTGTTTAGATTTATCACGAACACCCCCTTACTATCTACGTGGGGGCAGAAGCTGACGACTGGCCAACTCTCAAATTTTATAAACGCCCGCACAAGAGTTAAAATTTTAAATAACAGATATTATATTACATAACAGATCTGTTTCATATTACAAGATAGGATAACATGAGTGCGTTTATGGGAATATGACATCCTTAGAACATTGCTCCACAACAAGGCTGGATCCCTCCTAGACACTGTCAAAATACACTTCGGGTTGGTGGTGCTCCTTGCCCTCAGGCGGCCCCTCAGTCATCAGCTTTGTGGTGTCCATCTTCGCCCAGTGCATCATGGCGCAGGCAAAGGCCATTCGCGCACCTTCAATACAAACCGACCGCTTGATGGCTTCAAGCCGAGGGCAGGCGCTGACAAGCCGCTTCACGAGTCCGAAGTAGCTGCTAGGCATGGCTTCGGTAGTCCATAGCCGAATTATTAAATCCTTCACGGCTTGTTCGGCCGCCTTATGCAGCTCGACCAGCTATTTCAGCTCATCGCTAAAGGGCAATGTATGTTCTGGTCCTAGGAATTTCAACCGGAACAGCTTCTCCATTGAGCTCCCTTCTTCAGCTTGATAGAATTCCGCAGCGTTTCACACGCTGCGCGGCAAATCCGCAAATACCCCTGGAAAACTCCAAATTCGGGTCAGTAAAAGGAATTTTTCCTTCACATGTCTGCTCTACATAATGAAAGCCTTACCCATCGCGATCTTCTTGGCTCCCTGAATTTCCTGGAGGGCACCCTGGGCTTCGGCTCGGGCCTCATTTGCGCTATGGCGGGCCTTGGCAAGTTCAGACTCTTGATTCTCAAAGTCGTGCTCCAAGGACTCGAACTTCTTGACAGCGTCCTAAAGCTCTTGCTGGACCTCACTGACCCGAGCCTCATGGTTATCACGTGCGGCCTTTTCCTTAGACACCCTATCCTCGGCCTCGGCCAGTGACTTCTTGAGAGCCTCTGCCTCGGTCGTTGCCCCTAACAAATATTATGGCACTTCAGTCAGAACAAATCGTTCATTATACCTACATTTAGACAAGGTTAAACTCATACCTTTGCTTTCCTCCAGCTGTTTCTTCACGAGGCCTATCTCTTCCTCGGCTCGATCCAGCTTCTGCTTCAGTCCGGAGACCTTCTCAGTATGAGCGGCAATAGCCAGCAGTGACGCCTACTTGTTCACATAAACATTTTAGATTAGACTCCTGCGAAAATTATTTGATCCTCTGTCCGGTTTTTCTTTCCCAACACCGGGCAGAGTATCAGGGGATACTATCTATACTATGACATAAGTTTTATAATTGTGTTGCTTACCTCAAAGCCTGTTAGAAGGCTCGTGCACGCTCCGGTCAGTCCCCTTTTCACAAACTGGATCTTCTCAATCACTGTACCCATAAGGGTACGGTGCTCTTTAACAATGGAAGCGCCTCGCAGCGCTTCCAGCAATCTATCCGGTGCCTCAAGAAGGACAGAGGTCACTGGTGGAGTTAGCTCACCCCCCCTCTCTTGAAAGAGGCGGCCTTCCTGAGTCCAGAGCCACATGGGTCTCCAAAGCTGTATTCGGTCGGGGACCGAATAGGATACGGCCCCCATCGTCGGTGTCCATGGGGGCTTGCTCCCCCGTGTGTTCGGCAGCCAGGGTTTCATCCTCCTGCGCCACTGGGACAGCCTCCTGAGCCTCTCCCCGGCCTGGGATCCTTTGATACAACACCTCGGTGTTGACCACAACCTTGGGGGAGGAGGCCATCAGAAGGGACCCGATGTCCATCGCCGATGGGTCTAGCGATCCCTCCTAAGAGGAGGATAGTTTGATGTTGGACCGAGCCGGACTGCAAATGCGTTAATCAGCACATTAAGACAATAAAATAGACAGGCCGGATGTATGAACGCATCCAGATACCTATGATTTGGCCAGGGGCTTCTCCCTGCGTTCCCACTCCCAGCTGTTGTTGGTGGCCGCTGCGAAGCTGTCCGGAAGGGAAGCTTTCCCCTTCTTGGACGCCTCGGCCTCCCCATGTGTGGAGGTCGTCCTCTTCTTTCTCCCCCTAGCAGGGAGGTGGGAATGGATTGCTTCTTCTTCCAACTCCTCTTCCTCGTCGTCTTCGGCGACGGAGGAGTGATCCTCGGCATCTTCGCGATTGCGTCCGATGTGCCCTTGCGACGGAGACCATCTCTGGTCCCCTTGGCCTTCTTATTGGCCTTCTTCTCCGACGCCTCATAAGGCACCGGGAACAGTATCTTTGTCAGAAGTGGGGTTTTGGGGCCTTCGGGCAGCGGATCCGGACAGTTAATCCGCTTCGCTATCTCTATCCAGGCCTGAAAAAATTGATAGGGAGGCTTAGATTCGCTCGTCAAATATGCCAGTAAAGGGTACACCTTGAAAACATGAAATAACTTACCGGATTAGCCTGGCGAGTTATGCTAAGGCCACGATCCTTGGTCATGGGTCGTGGTGTTTTGCCGGCCTTGAGAAGCACCTTCTAGATATCTTCGTGCGTCATGCCGAAGAGCTGTAGTAGCGTCTGGTACTTGGCCGGATCGAACTCCCACAAATAGCAAGTCCGGCGTTGGTACGGAAGGATCCGACGCATGAGCATAACCTGGAGCACGTTGACAAGTTTGATTCTCTTGTTTATCATGTTTTGGACACACGTCTAGAGCCCTGTCAGCTCGTCCCAAGAGTCGCAGGCCAGGCCCTTCTCTTGCCAGGAGGTGAGCCGCATCGGGACTCCGGATCAGAATGCGGGGGCTGCCGCCCAATTGGTGCCGCGCGGCTCAGTGATGTAGAACCACCCCGATTGCAACCCTTTGACAGTCTCCACAAAGGAGCCTTCGGGCCAGGTGACATTGGGCATCTTGCCCACCATGGCGCCTCTGCACTATGCCTGTTGGCTGCTCACCATCTTTGGCTTCACATTGAAGGTCTTCAACCATAGGCCGAAGTGTGGTGGGATGCGGAGAAAGGCCTCGCACACGACAATAAACGCCGAGATGTTTAGGATAGAGTTGGGGGCCAAATCATGGAAGTCTAGCCCATAGTAAAACATCAGTCCGTGGACAAACAGGTGGAGTGGGAATCCCAGCCCGCGGACGAAGTGTGTGAGGAACACAACCCTCTCATGGGGCTCTAGGGTAGGGACGATCTGTCCTTTGTCCGGAATCCGGTGAGTGATTCCCTTGGCCAAATACCCTGCCTCTTGGAGTTTCTTGATGTCCTTCTTCTCGATGGAGGAGGCCATCCACTTGCCTCCTGCTCCGGATCCGGGCATGATTGGAGTGCTTTTTTGGGCAGAGAAGGCGAGAGCTTGGGCGCTGGAGCTCGAGGATGGATGGGCAGAGTAAGGAGAAGGCATGGGTGAAAGATGGTGAATCCTTATCCCTTTATAAAGGCAGTAAAACTCATGCGCCTCCCCACTCGCCTTAAAACTCGCCTATTTCCTAAACATCGTGCAAATGACACGGTTAGGTTACCCATGCGCGTATTGATGAGAATCCCGTGATAAGGGGACACAATCTCTGCTTTGACAAGACGTGCCAATGAAACCGCACCCCGAAATATGGAGCGGCAGGCTAAAAAACGGATAATGACTGGGCAGTGGCATCATGTCACTCTACAAAAAGATGTCAGCGGATTGGACTCGTGAAATACTATACTCTCTACGGTTGTGTGTGGTACTTGTTTTGGAGAGCCGGACACATTTTCTATGTTCGGAAGGCTATGTTGGAGTATCCGGAGAAGGAACCCGCCTTGCAATGCCGAAGACAATCTATGCGCCGGACTCATCGTCATTGAAGCCTGGTTCAGGGGCTACTGAGGGAGTCCCAGATTAAGGGGTCCTCGGACAGCCGGACAATATACTTTGCCTGGACTGTTGGACTACGAAGATACAAGATAGAAGACTTCGTCCCGTGTCCAGATGGTACTCTGCTTGGCGTGGAAGGCAAGCTTGGCGATTCGGATATGTAGATTCCTTTCTCTACAACTGATTTTGTACAACCCTAGCCTCCTCCGGTGTCTATATAAACCGGAGGGTTTAAGCTTCTAGGGTTTAGCCACAACAATCATAACCTCATAGGATAGACTTCTAGTGTTTAGCCATTACGATCTCGTGGTATATCAACTCTTGTAATACTCATATTCATCAAGATCAATCAAGCAGGAAGTAGGGTATTACCTCCATAGAGAGGACCCGAACCTGGGTAAACATTATGTCCCCCGCCTCCTATTACCATTAGGCTTAGACGCGTAGTTCGGGAACCCCTACCCGAGATCCGCTAGTTTTGACACCGACAGGGGGCGTCGGGGGTGGTGGGTGTCGGCGGAGGGGCGGTGGGCAAGGGGCCGGCGAGCACGGGGGCGGCGTGGGTGAGATGAGGGAGAGACAGAGAGAGAGGAGAGAGAGGGGTGGGGCGCGGGGAAACATCCGTTTTTGGTTAGGTTTAATTTCTTTGCCATCTGCTAGCAGACGGGAAAGAGCATAGCTAGTGGGATTGGGCTGAGGGGAAATGACCGTTAGGCTGGGTATTCTCTTTGCTGTCCACTAGCAGACGGTAAAGATGCTTTACCGTCTGCTAGTGGACGGCAAACAAAATGGCCGTTAGGTGGTTCTCGTTAGTGGGCCACCCTCCCTCTTTGCCGTCTGCTAGCAGACGGCAACGCTTATTTACCGTCTATTAGTAGACGGTAAAGAGGAGGTTGACGGCAAACACTATCTTTGCCATTAGCTCCTTCTTTGTCGTCAGTTTTCTTCAAGCTGATGGCAAGACCCTATTTTCCATCAGCTATTCCAGTACTATGTTATGATCAGCACTACTAGTTGGAATACCTTCTACCCACTTAGTAACATAATCTACAGCAACTAGATTATGTGTATACGCATTAGAGGAAGGAAAATCTCCCATATAATCAAAGCCCCAAACATCAATATCATCTACTTTAGCTTTATCAACTTCAATACCTCTTTCAGAAATTTTATGCCCCAAGACAATACCTTCATTAACCATAAAGTGGCACTTCTCTCAATTCAAGACAAGATTAGTTTCTTCACATCTCTGCAAAACACGATCAAGGTTGCTTAAGCAAATCATCAAAAGAAGTTCCGTAAACGGAAAAATTATCCATGAATACCTCAACAATCTTTTCACAAAAGTCAGATAATATAGCAGTCATACATCTTTGAAAGGTAGCAGGTGCATTGCATAAACCAAATGGAATACGTCTATAAGCAAATGTACTGAAAGGCCAAGTAAAAGTGGTATTTTCCTAATCATCTTTTGACACAGGTATTTGAGAGAAACTAGAATAACCATCTAGGAAGCAAAAATGTGTATGTTTGGATAGTCTTTCTAGCATTTTATCAATAAAAGGTAGAGGGCAATGATCTTTTCTAGTAGATTTATTTATTTTGCGGAAATCAATTACGATTTTATAACCTATAACAATTCTTTGTGGGATCAATTCATTCTTATCATTTGGAATACCAGTAATACCTCCCTTCTTAGGAACACAATGAACATGACTTACCCACTGACTATCAGCAATAGGATAAATTATACCTGCCTCCCGAAGCTTTAGTATTTCATTTCTTAACACTTCTTTCATTTTAGAGATTAACCGTCATTGGTGTTCAACAACTAGTTTATCATCTTTTTCCAAAAATTCTTTGTGCTAGCATAGAGTGGGACTAATTCCCTTAAGATCATCAAGAGTATATCCAATAGCGGCACTATGCTTATTCAGCGTTTTCAATAATTTCTTTTCTTCATGCTCTGAAAGATTAGCACTAATAATAACATGATATATCTTCTTTTCATCGAGATAAGCATATTTAAGAGTATCAGGTAATTGTTTAAGCTCAAACACGGGATCACCCTTGGGTGGAGGAGGATCTCCGAGAATTTCAACAGGCAAATTATGTTACAAAATAGGCCCTTGATTAGAGAATACGTCATCCATTTCCCTTCTTTCATTCATAAACATATCATTTTCATGGTCTAGCAAATATTGTTCTTAAGGATCATTAGGTGGCACGGCAATAGAAGCAAGACCAATAATTTCATCCTTACTAGGAAATTCTTTATCATGAGGTTGTCCATGAAATTCAGAAACATTGAAATCATGAGACATATCCCATAAACCAAGAGTAACAATATCCTTTTTGCAGTCTATCTTAGCATTAACGATATCCACGAAGGGTCTACCAAATATAATGGGACAAAAGTCATCTTGTGGGGAAGCAAGAACAAGAAAATCAGTAGGTATTTTATTTTCCCACATAGGACTTCAACATCTCTAACAATCCCAACTGGTGAACTAGTATCTGTATTGGCAAGCTTAATAGTAATATCAATATCTTTTATCTCAGCAAGTGCAATATCATTCATAATTTCTTAATATAAGGTATAAGGTATTACACTCACACTAGCACCCACATCACACAAGCCATGATAACAATGATATCCTATTTTAACAGAAACAACATGGATGCCAACAACAGGTCTATGTTTATCTTTAGTACTGGGTTTAGCAATTCTAGCAATTTCATCATAGAAATAAATAACATGCCCATCAATATTATCAACCAACAGATCTTTAACAATAGCAATAATAGGTTCAACTTTAATTTGTTCAGGGGGTGTAGGTGTTCTAGTGTAACTCTTACGAACCACAGTTGAAGCTTTAGCATGATCCTTTATTCTAAAAGGGAAAGGTGGGTTCTCAATATAAGCAGTAGGAACAATAGGATCAACATTATAAGTAATAGTTTCTTCTTCAACTTTAATAGGTTCTACTACTTTAGCTTCAATGGGAGGATGATATTTAAACCACTTCTCCTTAGGGAGATCAACATGACTATCAGGGAAAATATACAGGGGTATATGTTTTCCCCTAACTCGTGCACAGACAAGCCAAGATAAAACCGTGATGTACATGGAACTGAGAGATTCGAAGAACCAACAAATAGATCAGAGGGCCCAAGGCCAAGCTAGAGAAGCAAGATATCATCAAGAAAGAGGCTGCCCGGCAAGGGGCGGGGCCGCCCCCAGAAGAAGATGACCAAGGCGTCTCGCCAAGGCCTGCCGGGACTTGCGAAGGCCAGATCACCTCACCGACCACTCCACCATGACTCATGTCGTCAATCAGTGTGATGTCAAGCCTCAAAGTGATTAAGTGGCAGCCATTCACCACATGGCAGCCCCTTTCTACCAATGAAACCCACAGATGACACACGTACTATGAAGTGTCAGGCGAGCAAGAGTAGAGTTGGCAAGATAGCCCGGCAAGCCTTGTCGGGCAACCAACAACGTGACATTAAGCGGCGCATTAAATGCGCCGTGTCAGCCTACAGAGTTAGGTATGATAGCACTATTTGCTATCTTATCAGTGTCTAATGACTGATTTGCCACTGTGGTGACCCCTTAACCTGTAAAAGGAGGACCATGGAAACTGTTTGGGGGGTCGGAAAGTTTGAGAACTCACACCCCCATACGCGCGTAGTCGCTACCGCCCCGAGGCAACCCTTGCCGAGCATGTGTACTACGCCTCGCCACCACTTTTCCACCACCAATCCATCAAAGCAGGAGTAGGGTTTTATGCCTCGTGGCAGCACAAACCTGGGTAAAACTGCCCGTCTGATCTCTGTCGCGCTGCCCCATGTTGGTATGCTCTTTGTGAAATGCGCCATCCCCCTGCCGAATCAGCAACGTGGCTGTCCTGGTCCCATTGGTGGCCATGGTTTCCTGCGACATCTTTGATGCGCCAGGTAGGGGGCTCACTTGCACGAACCTGAAGACGTGAGCACCGTGCCACCTTCGTTGCCATGTACATCTTTGGCGAGACCATCGACCATGGCGCTCGCGAGGACGCAGAAGCAAAGCAGGCCCGCCCCGTCTCTTCTCTTCGTCAGCAGTCAAATTGCTTTAGATCTACTCTTGTACTACCCATATCATCAATATTAATCAAGCAGGAAGTAGGGTTTTACCTCCATCAAGAGGGCCCGAACCTGGGTAAACACCCGTGTCCCTTACTTCTTGTTACCATCAGCCTTCACGGACAGATTGGGACCCCCTACCCGAGATCCGCCGGTTTTGACACCAACACCGAGGCCTTTGGAAACGGCGTCGAGGGTATTGCTCCGCTGTGATGGACGGTTCCGTCGTTCGAGCAGCTCCGGTGAGGTGTACGACGGCGAGGCTGAAGCGGGACAAGACAGACAACATTAATCTGAAGTGTGACCCTAATATCATCTGCAATAGATGATGTAAAATACATAACCAAAAAGTGCTAGATGTAAAACGCATCAGCCGCGCCACGGCTCCTCCTACAGATGTTGTAAGTACTGTTCACTCTGAACTTAACTGAAGAAAATGAACTTTACAGTCGAAAAAGAATTTTATTGTCGAAACTGATTGAACTAGTAGCAGAGCATTGCAATAGATGTTTATGGCGTTCGAGCACTAGTAGCAGAGAAGCTGTGATCTAAATCAGCAGACGCTCGAGCAGGGAATGCACTAGCAGAGAGCAAGTCGTGCAGTAGCACCGTAAGCGAGTGCTAAAGAAGCAACTCCTGTAGCTGCCAGAGGTCGTGCAGCAGCAGCAGCAGCAGTGCAATAGAGAGCAAGAGAAGAGCAGCAGCACGAACGAAAGCAAGAGCACTATAGCAGCGCGACCAATAACAAGAACAGAGCCGTAGCGCGAGTGAGAGGCGGAGCAGCTACAGCTAGTGCCGTTGTGGAAGTCGCCGCCAAGGAAGCAACAACATGGGGGAGAGATACCATGGATGATGCGGCCGGCGACGGCGCCGTCGATGGAGACCCGCCATGTCTGCTCTGTATCGAGCACCAGCAACCCCGTGAGATCGAATAAAAGATAAAATGCAGCAGTGAGTACAGAACCTCCTTGGTGGCGTCGAGTTGGCCTCAGCTTCATTGGAGTAATTGGTGTGTGTGTTGCGGTTCCGGTGGGGCAGGTCAAGACGGCGCTGTGGGGATTGAGGTGGCACGATAGACGAGGGAAACGTTGGGGCAGCTCCTTGGAGGTGGAGGGCAGGGTGGCTGATCCGGTGGGACGACGAGATCGACGATGGATCCTCATCCGGTGCGGTGGATGAGGGACGACGAGCTGTTGCGGTGGACGACGTAGTCAGGGAAGAGTCTCCGGCTGGGCGGCGGTCGGGAGGCCGACGGAGGAGCATGGGGTTTCGCGGGTTTTGGCAGCCTCGGTGTATGAATGGGGGCGAAGGGGGAGGGGGGAGCCAAGCTTAGGGACGCGCTTGTCCGAAATGTAGGGTAAGTTACCACCGTACCCCCGCCGGTTTTGACACCGCGATGTGGAGCTTCATTTCCGGCTGAGGGGTAGAAGGGGGATTTGGCGTGTCTGGGCTGCGGGACCGATTTCGGATGAGGAGGGAGTTTCCGCGCGCGTCAAAATTTCAGGATAAAAAGACGTGGCGCGGGTTGAAGAGACGGGAGTTTCAAAGCAGGTGAGACAAAAGATAGTCGAGCGTGAAAAATTCGGGATAACAAGGTGCAGATTCCTTGTTCGGCAGAACAAACTTAACGTGTAAAAAAAATCATACAAGACACAAGAGAGTCATTTCCCCTTTTACTATATTGTTATAGATGCCATTTTAAAAACTACAAGAAGAATGTAAAAAATATCGAGAGAACAAGATTACCCTGCATAGTACCAAATCGATTCGCACTTCCCTCAACAATAACAAAACACAAATCAATTCCCACCAAAATATGAGTAATGTCCCTTTTTATATGATTACAAATGCTAGGATCTCCAATTTCAATTTTTGAATCCACGTTATGTGAATACGATTTTGCGTTTTATAATTGATGTAGTCGTACATTTTTATCTTCCATCATATATGAACATTTTACTCCACCATGTGAACATATATATTGTCGTCTACCATATGGACTAAATTTGAATCAATTTTCCTTATATGAATACGATTGTTGTCAAGTTATGCAATAATTTAAATATTATCTTGATAACAAAAAACATGCATATAGCACTAATCATATTTCACTATGAACTACATGTACCATACGCTCTCCAATTCAAATATTTGTATCCATTTTATGTTGAATTCAAATCATAGTACATTATTGGTCTAGGTAGCGAGATGTTCGGGATAATCTAAACCCTGTTTTCTTATGTATATTTTTTTTCTGAATTGGGACAAGTTTTGATATAAGCTTCTTGCAAAACCGGAGATTCTCTCAGTAAGCCTCGTGGTTCCGAGAGGGAACGTGTCACCTTTGTGTGCAAAATGATATATGGTGCCTCCCCCCCTAATTTTCTTTAAAGAGGCAACATAGAACTATATGAGTGCCCTGTTCAATTTTGGAATTATTTCGGGTTTGTTTGGCCTTTTTATACATTAATTGAGTTTCTAGACTTTTAATGTGCACAATCTAAATATGAACTGCATGCAGATGCTCCGGTGCACCAAAGTTGGTTGAAAAATCACATGTGTGTCCTTGGTTGAATTTCTAGGTCCCATGGAAGAAATGAGAATGAAATTCAAACATCTGGGCGTCGTGACTCGGTCGAGAACATCGAGAAACTTGGATTTTAAATTCATGTAAATCCAAAACTCCCCTGGAAATCATGAAACTTGGCATGGTGTCATGTCATGGCACTAACATGTTGTGGTAAAAAATTGGGCCGATTTGGAAGCTTGTGGTTCTAAGAGGGAACGTGCCATCTTTGAGTGTGAAATGATATACGCTGCCCCCACTTGAGTTTCTTAACAAAGGCAACATAGAACTACATGAGTGCCCTGTTAAATTTTGGAATTATTCCAGGTTCGTTTGTCGTCTTTTATACATTAATTGAGTTTCTGGTCATTTAATGTGCATAAGTTAAACTTGAACTACAAGCACATGCTCTCGTGCACCAAAGTTGGTTGAAAAATAACATCTGTGTCCTCGGGTGAATTTCTAGGTCCAATGCAAGAAATGAGAATAAAATTCAAACATCTGGGCATCATGGCTCGGCCGAGAACATTGAGAAACTTGGTTTTAAAATTCTTGTAAATCCAAAACATGTCTTAAAATCATTAACCTTGGCATGGTGTCATGTCATGGTACTACCATGCTGTGATAAAAAATTGGCCGAATAGAACAGATTTTGGTATAAGCTTCTTGCAAACCGAAGCTTCTCTCAAGAAGGCTCGTGGTTCTGAGAGGGAACGTGCCACCTTTGAGTGCGAAACAATATACGCTGTCCCCCTTGAGTTTATTTACAAAGGCAACATAGAACTACATGAGTGCCTTGTTAAATTTTGGAATTATTTCGGGTTCGTTTGGCCTTTTTTACACATTAATTGAGTTTTTGGTCATTTAATGTGCATAATTCAAATTTGAACTACAAGAACATGCTCCCGTGCACCAAAGCTGGTTGAAAAATCACATCTGTGTCCTCGGGTGAATTTCTAGGTCCCATGCTAAAAATGAGAATAAAATTCAAACATATGGGCATCATGGCTCGGTCGAGAACATTGAGAAACTTGATTTTAAAATCATGAAACTTGGCATGGTGTCATGTCATGGTAGTACCATGCCGTGGTAAAAAAATTGGCCGAATAGGAACAAATTTTGGTATAAGCTTCTTGCAAATCGAAGCTTCTCTCAAGAAGGCTCGTGGTTCTATGAGGGAACGTGTCACCTTTGTGTGCATAATTCAAATTTTAAATACAAGCACATGCTCCAGTGCACCAAAGTTGGTCGAAAAATCACATGTGTCTCCTCTGTTAAATTTCTAGGTTCCATGCAAGAAATGGGAATGAAATTCAAAATTCTGGGTGTTGTGGCTGGGCTGGAAACATTGAGAAACTTAGTTTTTTAATTCCTGTAAATCCAAAACACGCATGAAAATAATGAAACTTGGCTTGGTGCCATGACATGGCACCAACATGCTGTGGTAATTTTGCAGTCCGATTTGCGAAGGCGCACACATTAACAATCAACAAAGTCATTTTGGAACAAGTGTTGTCACGTTACAATCGGAAACACAAGTATTACTGAAACCGTGGGCACTCTATTTACTACCATTTACATGCCGCCACGCATCCCCTTTTTTATTTCCTAGGAGGCGTCGTGCAGGGTAGCTATTTGAGTACGAGAGGCGTGCGATCAGACCCCTGTGCGTGCTTAATGGGAGGATAGCCCTTTGACCTCCATCTGCCGTCCACCTCTCTCCCAAGGTCTCCATTAATGGCGCCCGAGCCTCTGTTTAATGGCGTGGCCATGTCTCACTCGACTGAGATTTAAGAGAGAAAAAAGAAAATTTGAAAACACGGATCTTGATGTAAGATCTGACAGACCTATATAGCATCTACTGCGACTTATAGCAAGGCTGATGAATATATAAGGACGATTAATTGTCTTACATAATTAGAAACATAATTAAAAAAGCCACATGCGGCTACGCCCGAAATACACAAGGGAAAAAGAAGAAGGAATACAAGGATTTAGCTCGCTGATCTCTACTTTCTTGATACATTGCTGCAGGCCGTGGGAACTAGTCTCCGCGGCGAGCGGCGATGAGCTCTTTCGTGTCCTCAAGACGCCACTTGAGAACATCCACAGATTCCTCCACCAGCCTTTGGCACTCGATGCGGAGCATGTCATTCTCGTCCATAAGTTTCTTGACGATGACGCCGGTCCTCTTCGCACTGGCCTCCTCCTGCTGGTCTGCACTTCGGACGATCTTCGCCCTCAGTAGGTCACACTCGGCCCGGAGCCTCTCATTGCCCTCCCTTAGTTGTCGGATGATGCTGGTAGCCTGTTAAAACGAGGCTTTCATGTCGTCCTGCAACCTCGCCCAGCCGGAGATCTGATCCATCTGGCTATGGACGATCGCATGCATGCGCCTGTAAGAGTCGTCGCCTGCCCACGAGAAATTTTCCCGGGCCGCCGTGGCGCGGCGGAACATCTCTGCTGCTTCAGCGGCGCGGCCGGACCAGTCTGCTACATTGACGGTGTGTCGGGATCTCCGTGTTGCTTCGGTGGCGCAGCAGGACCTCTGTGCTGCTACTTCCACACGGCAGGACATGTCGGCTGCTTTCGCAGCGAGGCGGGACATCTCTCGTGCTTCCGCTTCCATGCTTGCCTCTCCCGGGTGGCAATCTCTCGACCCAGAACTCACACTGGCCATGGCAGACGCAAGGGAACGATGCTAAATGACTTGTTTGTTTTTGTGGATGAGGAGATGAGGAGGAATATGCAGTCATCTTGGCATAGTAGTATTCATAACCGAGTACTAATACGCTCCTGAGTGGGAAACCGTTTAGGTTGTGATCGGTGTGAACAGGTTTGCAATTCAATATAGCATGGTAGTGGTAGTAATTTGGAATGTGATGAGATGCAAGCTCAAAATTTATTGACGGTTCTAGTTTTGAAGTGCGGCACTATTCCCGGATGGCATTATGTGGGCACGTGTTCTCGGCCGTGGTGTAGCATATGCCATGGTAGTTCTTTTTCTACTATTGTGTACGTGCAATAACTAGCACCGTCGTATACATATCTTATGGTTAATGGGGCGTTCGTCAGGAATAGCCGCGTGGCGACCTATAGGCTAGTCTTTTTTTCAGATGCAGTAAACCTATCTCTTGGGACTTCTCGCACGCACCATCGTGCCACCCAGAAAAACTTGTACTCTGAGTTCAGTACGTTATACAAGAAGAGAAGAGGTGCACGCACGCTCTCGTCCTCTCACACATGCATTTGTTTTTTTCTCGAAAAGGAGGATGATGACCCCCAGCCCCTGCATCTGGGAGTCACACACGCGTCTGTAGCTACGAATTGTAGTGTTCTCGACCATCCGATTGGCTCTATCATAGGATTCACGTTTCTCCTTGGCCTTGAGATTGAGAAGTTTAAAACACTGAGGCTAAGCTGGAGGCGCGAGGTTTTGGTTAAAGTGCGGGCCGCACACGGCACCAACACAACACGACACAAGCTTCGTCTGCCTGGTGCGCAGTCTGGTGAGGTGTCCAACAGAACCAGGCGCTGCTTGGTAGTATCTGCGCCTCGACTTATGCGCATAGAAATTAGGGTCTAAGGGAGTACTACTAGTAGTAGTACTACTTTGATGTGTCGCGTCAACTCACACAAGTATGAAACACTTCGTGAACAAACAAGCATATACTCCCTCCGTTCCAAAATACTACTCTACTTGACTTCCGTTTGTCCAAAAATGGATGTACCTATATACTAAAACATGTCTAGATACATCTATATTTTGACAAATGGAAGACATGTATTGTGGAACGGAGGGAGTGCTTGTCATCAAAATGGATAAAAAGGGACATATCTAGACCTCAAATACGTCTACATACATCTCCTTTTATCCATTTTGATGACAAGTAGTACTTCTTAACCAAAGGAACTTTATATCCAACAGACACAAAACATTTGTTTGACTATTGGAAATTACTGATATGATGTCGTAGTAATTGTTACATCGCCACCAAAACCCACCATTTCTTAAGCTAAAGTGGACCGAGGTAATCCCTATATTAGCATATTACTAAGATAAACAGGAGGCACTGTAGAAACATTTAGGACGTGAGCTTGTCAATCTGAATGTGGACGGACACCAGATTAGCCCCGGCCAGCAGCTTGGGCGGAAGTGTGAAGAATGTCAACTCCTACACGGCGATGTCGTTGGGATCCTTGCTTCTTGTCACCTCCATTTCCACCATGACGGCGTCAGTCGTGCCTTTGGGCTCCCCAGGCGGGCCATTCGCCCATAGCTTGGCCACGTAGTGTTGTAGTGGGGATGCCCCCACTCTGATGCAGAGGACCGACATGGCGATAGGCGCGCCGATGTCGAGCATGCCGCCGACAAAGGAAAACACGCGGCCGCCCTCCTCCGCGAACAGCAAGAGTCATTGCTCTAAAAGTGGCACTTGTAGGTGGAGCACCTTGCTGTACTGGATCCAGTGCACGGGAATGGGATGCGCGGTGCTGATGTGGTGGTAGAGCGCCGGTGGAGGGCCTTTGTAGCCACAGACGGGCACGGGGCATTTGCAGGGCGTGAGCGGACACACGCTTTGGTGATCGGCGAGCTTGTGGTAAGTGACGTAGAGCCCACAGCTTTTATGCGGGTACTCAACCCGCACCGAAGAAAGGACGGTGTCCACTGGCGTGTTCTGCATGTCGAATCCACCGCCGCGCTCACACTTCTGGCACTGCCGCTGGTTATTGGGGCGCTCGATGCGACACTCCGCATAGGCCAGGTTCCCTCCCTTACATTGTAGAAATCAATCGAACAACACATCAATCAAGAAATCTGCACATTGCTCAATCAGCCGAACGGACGAGGTGTATTCGAACCTCATACACTAGAGGCGTCAAGGGGCGGAGGCACAAGGGGCAGTTGAGCACGGTGAGGTCCATCGAGACCTTAGAGAGCTCCACCGTCGGGTCTTGTTCTGTCTTAATGATATCACCCTCCTCGTGCACAACCATCTCTCGCTCGGGCTGGGGCATTACAAAGCATTACAAGGTGCATTAAATAAACACATGCAAGTATCAAAAGGAGAGTCACGGCATACATGCATGCATTGTAATTAATGCATCGGTAAACGCAAATTATTGAAATATATCAAGTGAAGTGCTTTGATGTGTCGCGTCAACTCATACATCAACAAGAAGTTTGATTATCCTCTCCCTCGCGGACTGAAGTGCACCTGGCTTTAGCTGTATGACTGGTTGGCCACCCACCTGTTGGGCCCACCTGTCATACACGCAAAGGCAGGAGCGTCCCTCCCTCGCCATGAGCGTGGTGGCTGGCAAGACTAGGAGAAACTTTCGCTACACGCTCTCCCTCCCACACGCGGTGGTCATGCAGTAGTTCAATCGGTGTCAGATGGCCAGAAGCGTACTGTACTACTCCTCCAGTGAAGTAGTACTCCATCATTGTTCGACTTCCCGAAGAGGTGAAGAGCCAAGCGCAGCCCGGACGCTCATGTGGCAGTTTCATGTGTAGAGTGGTGTAGGATAGCGTGTACCGTGCCTGTAAGCTTAAAATCGTTGGGGTCGGCTCCATGCTATGTGGACATCTCGAATTTTTTAAAAAAAAATAAAATAGTATTCTGGCCCTACCTGTCACCCTGGTGATTGTAGTTTGCACGCTCATCTGGTCAAGACAGGAATATATATTTTAATTTGTGGTGGGTAAATGTTAGAGGTTGCAGCAAATATATTGTACATTACGGGTCTTTCAGCCAAGTTTAGAGGCAAGCATGTGGGGCCAGTGCTATGATGTGTCGCGTCGACTCATACAACGAGGAGAAGCTTGATTTTACTACTACACGCCTTCACCCTCGCCCATGCGCGCGGTTGCTCGCAAACGAGGACAGGCTTTTGCTTATAGTACTACTACAACAAGCTATCCCTCCAGCTCGCGGTGGATGGACATGCAGTAGTGGATTCGACACTGTTGAAGAAGTAGTAGTAACATCATTGTTCATCTTCTCGAAGAGCTGAAGAGCCAAGCGCAACCCGAACGTGGCAGTTGCAAACATTGGAGCACGCATATAGCCAGGCTCTTGCATGAGACAAAAATGTGAGCCCACTATTGTACTAGTACGTACAACTACTTGCTAGTATAGCCCTGTAAACCGGAAAGGAGTATTTGCCTTTCTAGAGATTTCAACAAGTGACTAGACTACACCGAGACGGAGTACATATGGAGCAAAATGAGTGAACCTGCATCGTAAATAAATACGTAGTTCTATCATTTTCCTCTCCGAGGTGCACAATATTGAGTATACTGACTAGTCTCTTTTTGACACGCATTTACGTTTTTTTGACATAGTACAGACGCAAGCACTCATATACACACACATACACTCACCCCTATGAACGCACACACGCACGTCACTATCATCTTGAAATTTACGAAGTCACCATAGGCACCTCGTCATCGATGGGAACGTCTCCTGACACGCGATAGATGCGAGTGGCAGTTGCCTCCATAGGTGCTTGAATGCCAAGGAGGGAGAGGGTAGCGATTCCCAAGACGTTGAACGATCAATGATGCATCCTTAATTAAATGCAGAGGGAATTAATTGGAGAAGTATAATAGAGCCAGCATGATGTGAATGCAACAAAGTTTGGACTCTCATATAAAGGCGCCCCACCACTCCAATCCATCTACTCCTAAGTCTCTGCGCAACACTACTCACTCCAATCCAAGACCAAGTGACGAGAAGCCACAAGAACCTATGGAGGCGAAGGACGCGAGCGGCAGTCAGCTGTGCCAAATCATCCAAGGCGCCGGCGTCAACTCCATACGCAAGTTCACCGCCGTCAAGAAGCACGGACGACCATGTCGTACTGCTCCAGCCCGTGCGCACAGGCTCCTCATTGGCTGCCACCCTCATCGGCCTCCATGGTGATGAACTCTTTCAAGCCCTGGTGGCCCTGCAGGTGCCGGAGGTTGCGATGAAGAATGTGCACCTCGAGGCCGCGCTCGCCGCGGAGCGCCTTGCCATGCAAGAAACCGTCGACCTGCACATCCACGTCTACGAGGAAATCGTCTACATAGGCCACTACAAGGCGAGCAAGGACAGAAATACGTTGGCCTTCTTACAGCGGCAGGAATCTTTGGACACCATTGTTCAGAAGCATGTTGACCTGGCCACGAAATCTGCTGCTACTTGGTGTCATTCGGTGGGCCGGCGCCCTGAGTCGAGGAGGTGGACGTCGTCGATGGATGCATCTCTTCTTCTTGCCTCCTGTAACCAGCACTGCATTGCCTCATGGGCTTAATGTTTTATTAGTATAGTACTCCCTCTGTTCCCAAATATATGTCCTTCTAAATATTCCAACAAGTGACTACTACATACAGAGCAAAATGAGTGAATCTACACTCTAAACTATGTCTACATACATCTGTATGTTGTATTCCATTTGAAATAGTATCTAAAAAGGCTTATATTTAGGAACGGAGGGAGTATATGGCATTTTTATTCCAGTCATAACGTTTTCACTGTGAGGTGGGGCCGCAGTTGACCAAACCCACCCCGCCCACCGGGTGTCAGCCGAGTTTAGAATTAGAAGAGAGAAATGAGGGAGGAGAGCTAGCTCTAGCACGGACACTGTTGTCAAATGGGACTCATGTTGATAGAATAGGAGTACTGAGCACTCGTGCCTCTTTTTTTTGAGGGAAAAATTAGTCGTATGTCTAGTACCAATAGTTCGGTGCGTGCGACCTATAGCTGTCATCACTTTAGGTCTCCTTTTCGAACCGTAGCTATGCTTCACAATACATATTTTTTCACGCATTTATCCTCCTATATGTACTCCTAGGCTATTTCCACGTGCTCCCATTCGCCGACATGTGGGACATAGAGCATCTCGGTCATAGTGCATGCACGACTCGGAGGATATGCCGGGGTACATTATGTTTCAGACCTCATGAATTACATGCAAACCCCCCATAGAAGAATAAATAAATGAATGAATTACTACATGAAACCGAATTATTTTCATAGAAACCTGAGCGCGTTCATTAAATTTTGGACATAACACGTTTATAAAAAATGACCGGACCTAAACCATTCTAAGGGCCTCTTTGATTTTTCCCGCAAAAAAAGGGCCTCTTTGATTCGCAGGATACTGAAAACACAGGAATTGGGAAAGTATGATGGCGATGAACTGAGACGAGGAGAACTCTAACTCAGTTAGAGGTTAGAGTTAGATCCTAACCCTGAACTAACTCTAAACCAAAGAGGTGTATGGATGGCAAGGTTAGATTGACAATAAATGCTCTCTCTCAATCATTTGACTACTTTGAACCCTATTTCCTGCAGGATTTGGTGTGGCCGGCTCTTCTGTGGCCTCCTCTCGCTCACAATTGACATAAATGAACCATCTTTACGAATCAAGCATGCAAAACATGATAATTTTTGTTTTGTCCATAGAAATGATATATCCCACTTAAACATACAAGTCCTCAATCGAGCTTCACATAAAAAACACTCCATGAAACAAACCATGAGCTAACTCATCACGGAAGTCATTCATGATAGGGAGGGAGCCCGGAGCCCCTCGCGCACCGAGAGAGGAGATCGCCATCGTCGCTCTGGAGGAAGGCTCTGCAGAGCCCAAGCCCTGGGAACCCCTCCGACGCCGGCCCTTGTGAGTTGAGGTCGACACCGGCATGGGTAGCAGGGCCGCTTGCCGCCAACTGGGAACTTAATCTTTGGGCCTCTAGAAATAATGCAAGCCTCAAACTAAAATACCTAGAAAGGTGAACTGATTCTTTGGGCCTCTAGAAATAATGCAAGCCTGAAACTGAAATACCTAAAAAGGTGAACTGAATCTTTGGGCCTCTAGAAATAATGCAAGCGTGAAACTGAAATACCTAGAAAGGTGAACTGAATCTTCGGGCCTCTAGAAAGATTTATTACCTCCTTAAGCAGCTTCAAACAATTCCATGCATGCACCACAAATCTATACCAAGTTTGATCAGGATCTACTTTTCCAAATCAGAATTAGCGCTAGAGTGAGCAAGATCAGTGATATGGCTGTGAGACAGAGAAGGAACGAACAAACTCACCCCACTCGCGACCTCCCTGGTAGATGCACCGCCGCTGCGCATGACAGAGGGAGAAAAACGACCGGTGAAGGGGGAGCGGGGCGACCTTCGAAGGCCGCAGGGAGAGGGCAGCCGAAGTAGGGCGGCGGAGGACAGAAGGAGAGGGCGGCCGGAGGAGAGAGAGAGTGAGCGGCGCTTGGGCGGACGGCCCTATGGGGAACAAAGAGGATTCATGCGAGAGGGGGGAGCGATCAGGTGCGGGTAGGGGAGATTTTTTTAGTTCTCTTTTAGTGGGCCCAAGGATAACTAACCCAATTAGAACCTCTCCACCGGGCTAGTTTTTTTAGCTGGGTTAGAGCAAACTAGCTCAAATTAACCCCTCGTGTTTCGATAATTTGAGGCTATTTCAACCCAAACTAGCTCTAACTCAGGGATCCAAACAAAGAGGAGTGGTACTGTACATGGTATAGTGTGGACCGTGGCACATTATTTTTTGTGGCCATATCACCACATTGTTTTCTACTGCTGGTTCACTGGGCTACCGTGGTTTGCACTGCTGGTTCACTCGGATGTCGTAGTTCGCACTCCTCCAACCTGAGTAGTAGTAGTAGTATATACCGCATCATTCTTTGCTACTTCTTACTACTACATACTTCGCCGACATGTGGGAGAGCCAGCATCCGGGTCGACGTGTCATGCACCAGATTAGAGCGCGGAACGGAAGGGGGGCATCACCCCAGTCGGAGCACCAGTAATTCATGACTATAGTGAGTGGTCATATCACAAGTCTTTCCAGCAGTAACGCGTCGTCAAATCGCACAGCCCGACCTTTCCAGCAGTATGTTTGAGAATCCGCCACTCGCACCCTCCTCGCCTCTCTGTCAAACCGCCTACCCGAAACTGCCGCACGTACTGCCCGGGAAAAGCCCCTCCCTCAACTTTTAACTACGCGAAAATAGTTCGAGCTTGTTCGTTCTATATAAATACTTACTGTATCTTTATTCACCCGTGGGGTTGTTCAATGAATGGAGGGGCAGGGTGATGAAGTGAACAATACTAGTACTACTAGTAGTAAGTAGGAGTCGTACAGTAGTCACCTTAAATAGAGAGTTCCTTTTCTTTAATGCCACGTACACAAATTGAAATGCTTGTTGTGGAGAGAAAAAGATAATCACTCCACTATATATGTACGTAGGGGCCTGAGCACTTGCTTTACTAGGGTTGCTCTCTTCATTCCCTCATCATCTCTAGATCTAAACAAGACAGCGGTAGCGACATTTTCTCTCTGCTCACTGCTGGTCACAGATCCGGCCGGGTCCCTTTGGCCGGTGTGTGTAGAGGACTAAAAGGTGCATCGTCCACGCGGTCATTGCCGCCGAGGGAGGAAACCCACAGCTGCTGGCGGGGCCCGATCCTCTGCCCGTGCTATTCTCTCTGACACATCGCCGGCTCGGGAGGTCCTCCGACCGTTCTTCCTCCCTGCAGTATTGTGCGCATATCGGACCTGCCGCCACCGACATCCCGACGAACCTCATGTGCAAGTTCTTAGAAAGAGGCCTTGCTCTACTGCCCCAGCTCCCAACGTGTCTGCATGTGCATCTTTTTCTACTTCCATCAGCTCTTCCAAATCCACCTAAATTTTTAGTATTATTAGAGGTAAAGCTACTTCATGCATTCATATATAGGACTTGGTTCAAATAACGAAGAAAGGGGGGAAAGTCATACCGTGAATCTAGGACTTGATTAAAAGAGGAAATAACAAGGGGGAAGTAGTAGAGACCGGGTACCCAACCGGTCTCTTGGTTGAAAAGGGAAATAATGGGAGAACTCAGTACTAACTGGATAAGGAACAAATCTATTATTGGTTGAAAAATGGACAGAAAGTGGCGGCTGGTGGACAAGTCAACAGAGTATGTCGAGGATTAGATTTGCTTCCCTCACATAGTAAAAGGTCTCCAGGATTAGATTTGCTGCCCTCACATAGTAAAAGGTCTCAAGGATTAGATTTCCTGCCCTCACATAGTAAAAGTTCTCCAGGATTAGATTTGCTGCCCTCATGTAGTAAAAGTTCTCGAGGATTAGATTTGCTGCCCTCACAGAGCATGAACAAACTCGGCATCACCACTTTATGCCTCTTTGTAGGTACATTGTGCTGATGCGTCCACTGTCGCATGTCCTTCTACCAACCTTTTTCTGTTGTTAATGTAAGGGCGCATGTAAAATGAAGCGATCACACTGTTACCTTAAGGACATGTCTAACCAGTGTTATTGTTAATCTAATGCCTCCAGTGATATGATGCAATTAAACTGTGTTAACAAATGGTACTCCTGCTATTTTCCCAAGTATGATAATTAAGTTGCTTCTTTACGCTGCTGAGTGACCTGGTGTCCCCATGGTCCCATGCCCTTAAACCAACTCTTTAGCTGTTGTTGACTTACTGTATCTGGTAAACAAGCAATGCCACAATTAAAGTAATCCCATATTTGACGAATGTCATAGTCGATCATAATGCTTCTAGTAACATGAAGCATTACTGACATTTTAAAATTTCTACTGTCCTTGCGTGATTGACATGAACATAATTAAGATGCTTCTTTTCATTTCGTGTATGTTTCATATATTCTTATTGACCAGCAACTGTTTACTTTCTATCTTTTTGTGCAGATAGGGATATCCATTTCACCTTGTTTAGCTATTGTGACCTTTTGGTGAACTGCACAAAACACTTTTTTGGAATGAGTGTCTTCTGCAGTTCAACTAAAATGTCACGTGGGAAACATCTCTCAATTTTGGTGCAACTGCACAAAATGGTGACTGGAGTTCCCAAAATCTCCATCAAATTCTATTGGTAATCTCGTGCAAGATTTTATTATCCTATGCAAGATGAGTTGTCACTGTCACCACAATGGCACTTTATGTTAGTGGAAATGCACAAAAGGATAAGCAAATTATAGTTGCACCTTACATGAGCAGGACAACCAACCTTAATGTTGCTCAATTTTAGTGCAACTACTAAAGAAGAACATGCCAGCTCACGAGAGCAAGTACTTCTTGCTAGCTGAATGATGCAATCTTTGCTTCACTTCAGGTGAACTGCAGAAAAAGGCGCATGGATTGAATCTTGGAGCTGGAGGTTAACCTCATCCGAGTGGAGTTGCAGGTTCACCAGATCGAGTCATGGCAGCATAGGGCCCCTCACACCGGTCAGTACTGTCCTTTATCAACATGATTGTGCTTTGTCATGTTGTGCCAACGTTGTATTTTTAAATAAAGCTATTCTATCGCAATCTTTTTTCGTTTTGGAAATAAAGTTTTCTTCAACTAGCGCCACTATTATAGTAATTTCAAGGGATGCGTCAAAGATTGACGCATCAGGAACATAGATATAATTGGTGACCAAAAGAAAAGGCCAATGTTTGTACAATCATCTCTACGGCTGCTAGAGTCCTAAACTCATGGTCTTTCTTATTTGTGCAAACAGGAATACTCTACTACAGATGTGGTGATGGTCAAGAGCATTCGCCAAGTTCTTGGGTTGTATGACACGGCTAGCCAAGATGGATTTAATCTCGATATTCACTTTATCAAAAGGCTCTAATGGGTTGGTTCTGAATCTTGCAAGGTGGGAATCAATGAGTTGTGTAGGAATCTTTGTTGTACTTATTATTTAAATCTTATTTGTTGGTTCTGAATCTTGGAAGCCAGGAATCAATGAGATGTGTAGGCATCTTTGTTGTACTTATTATTTGAATCTTATTTGTTGGTTCTGAATCTTGCAAGCTGGGAAACACGGCATTATGATGCAGAGGACAACAACCATAACAAACTGTTCAAACTTGGTAGTATTGTCTGTGTGAAAGTGCGGCCAATGTGCTGATCATGTGCGTCCTGAAAATAATAATTCTAATTGTTGTGCATGTTGATCCTGTGGCACTGATAGAACGAGCCAATGCGTTGCTTGTTTCAAGAATACATTTTAATTAAAGATAATTAATTTTAAGTAAACTGACCACTAACACTTGTTATTACAGTACCAATACAGACTCGCTCGTGAACCGACGTGTGTGGCCGGAATAGGTTTGTTAATGGAGGCATTTGAATGTGTCGAGGGTGCATATTCTGTAGGACAAGCAGTGGGTGAGGGAGGGGTCATAACTGTTGTCGCCTATACACACTTAGTTTACTGTTGAATCTAGTTCCCCAAGAGCTGAAAAACTAACTGCTGCTGCCGCCTACTCACTCGTTCACTTGAAGAGACTCCAATGGCGATCCGAGGGGTGAGCCTGCTGGATATGGACTTCAGCAAGGAGTTCACCTTTGAGTTCTCCGTGCAGTCCCATGGCGGCACCAAGTTGAATGTGATGTACACCAACAATCCGGATTCGGTGAAGCTCTGCCTCGCTAAATTCGAGCAGTACCTACAGGACGAGAAAGCACAAGGTCGCCGGACTAGACCTTGTGCCCATCCATTCGTCTCCTGACAGGGACCAGCTGATCGCGGTTGCCCAGGTATGCGTGTGGGACGAGGTTCTCATCTACCACTGCTGTAGGGCCAGCAGATGTTCTAGAGCATTCGCCCGTTTCATCGGCAGCGCCGACTGCACCTTCGATGTGGTGGAGAGAAAGAAGAACGCGACGATTCGGCCATCTGGTGCAGCAAGCTTGTCGACATCCAGAAGCAATACAAGATCAGCGGTAACGGGCAGGAGAAGGACTCCGTGGTTGACCTCTCCGAGACCATCATTAACCCCTGCTACGCCAACATGAAAGAAGACAATGATACCAAGGAGCTCCACCGGCCACCCTGCATCCGAACAAGTCAACTCTCGTACTCCCCTCTGCCTGCGTCTTCCCCCGCTCCGGTTCGTTCGGTCGACGGTCTCGACGTTGTCCTCGACGTTGGTGTTGTCGCCGTGGCGCCGCCGTCTGTCGTTCCCAACATGGTCAGCAAAATAAGAGGAATCGGGAGACAACTGTTCGTTGAGAGGCTGGCAGTCCTGGGCCCACCAGGTCCATGGCCTAGGTTTTGTTGTTTAACATGGGCATCCCACGAGGACGGGCCGTCGACCCATTGGATGGGTAGCTTGAGGTTGCTGCCAGCCCACCCGAGTTAAAGTCCCGGCTTGTACGTGTGGTGCTCGCGGAGTTTCTCCTATAAAAAACACCAACGAAGTTTAGCCCTTGGGTTGGTCTCATTTTTTTAACATGGGCAGCCCACGACATGTTTCAACGTTTTTTGGATCTAGCGGCCTCTGGGTCTCCCAACCTAGCTTGTCTATAACATCAGCAGCCCAAGTTATGTTTGTTTTTTCAAGATGAGGCACAGCTCAGTTCTTTTTTTCTATAAGAATGCAAAACTGAACCTATGTTTTTCCTTCAATAATATATATATATATATATATATATATATATATATATATATATATATATATATCTTATTTTCTTACATATATATATACTAGCTTCTTACCGTTTTATAGCCAGCTCTTCAATCATCATATTTTCTTGTTTATATTTTGTGGGTATTTGACATGGCATTTGCATTAAAGGCTGAAAAAAGTATTCAATGATTTTTGTTGCAATAGGTTAGTAAATATAATTGTCCTCCAGCGTACATCAAGAGACAATCAGAACTTGGTGCACTAACATTAGGGAAAAATATGTCTGTAGCTTTATTTTAGATAAAGCAACATCCCTGATGTTTCCCTATTTGTTTTACATAATCTCACTAATCTGTACAGATACTAAGCTCCCGTGAAATGAGCTCTTCTGGTGAATCGAGGGTGTGAAAAGGGCGTGCGTCCCGGCTTACAGTGGGTGAGTCGTGTTGTGTTCGCAGCTGAGTCCTCTGCGTATTCGTTTTTCATGTGTACGTGTCTTCCGTGGAATCCTTGTGGATTTGCTGGGTGCCGCGTGCCTTCATGGGCCCCTGGGAATGGGAGTTCTCTGATGGCTCACGGGAGAGGTCGGTTGGGCGGCGTGCTACGATGACGACAAGACGACTGGATCTGCCATGGATTGCTGCTCATATCTCAGATATAGCATCTGTGCCGGAGTCGGCGACTGGCACACCTACCCGTCCTGGATCCTTTGAGGATGGGTGGAGCAGCGAGCAATGGCATGGATTTGGAGGAGGGGAGGTGGAACTTAAGGTCGATGGCATGGTTGTCCTTGTTGTCTGCGCGGAGGAGAGAGAAGGGAGCAACAGTCATCGATGCGGCTGTAACTGGGAGCTCTGGTCATGGTTGCATATGCCAGAGGACTGGAGGAGGAGGAAGCACAACTTGTCTGCTACCGAGAGCACAAGGAGGAGGAAGCACATGCTTGGTTGCAACCAGGAGCGGACGGAGGAAGCAGGAGCAGAGAGGGGGAAGGGAGCAGCAGCTTGGTGTCTCCGTTAACTTTTGTATAGGCCAAGGAGTGGGAAGGGAGCTCACGGTGCTGTTGTTGGTTGAGGAAGCACAGGCGGCGGCGGCGTTTCTATTGGGTTTAATTAAGGAATGATGTCACTGTTGATTGATAAAGCACACTGTTATATTTATTTGGAGAAGCTGCTGTTGGATTTGCTATATGAAATTTGTATTGATTTTTTGCTTATGGGAGGAGATGAAAGTTTAATAAATTTGTTGCGCTTCTGCACTGTCAGATTATAATTGTTGGAATGGTAGTTGAATATGAAGTTATAAGATATATAATATTAAAATATAAGATACAAATAGAAACAATGGAAAACTAGATGTCTATATATATAAATATTGTTAGACTATTGTTGAAATTATAAACAATGATATACACATGGTGTTGGAGATGCTCGCTCTCAAGGCTGTATCCGTTGGTGGTGGTTAGTGGAAGGAGGGTTTCGGTTGGACGGTCAACGGGAACTGTCCAGAGAGGTTTTTTCGTCGCCATTTCCACGGTTTGATTTCATGTGAAATCTTCTTTTGCTTCGTCCTCGGTTCTCTTCTGAAGCTGTTTTTTGTTTGGTGTTGAGCATCTCTCTGTGTTAGGTTTTTGGCCGTAGCCCGGCGTTGCTCTGGCCACCATTGTCAACTTCGGTTGTAGCTTTCCCTGATACACCTCCTTGCCCTGTCCAGATCTGGGAATCAACCTTCGATGGCTCGTTGCACACCCCCATTCTAGGTCATCGGAAGTGAGCCACCACAAAGTGATGCCCAAATCTTTGTCTTTGCAGAGGAGTTGTCCTCTACATTTGCTGTCATCTTTGCTGATACAGCTCATGGTAGGCCTTTTTCCTCCAAACGTGCCAGCTGCTGATAGTGGTCGACAACCTAGCAATTGAGTTTTGAGTTTAGGATGTCAAATTTGGATGTTATTTCACTTTAGATTACATGTCCATTTAATGGTAATGAATAAGAGGATGATTTCATCTCCGCAAGACATTCGTCTCTCAATGGGTGGAGGTTTATTAAGTAAAAAATAAGTTGTAATCAGACATCATGTATGTATCGAATTTGTTGATGTAACAAAAAGTTAATGAGGGAGCTCGAATTGGTAATGGAACTTATGAAGTTTCGAAGTCGGTTGTCACGACCACGATGTATTATCTCGCTGTAGTAAGACAAATAAGAATTTTTATTGAAGATATAGCACATATGCCCGTGCTTTGCAACGGGAAAAAAATAGTATGCATTTAAGTCAGCAACAATTATATGTACAAGCAAAACATTGTGTGCACATGAAAATGAACATTTAGCTTGTCGGTTCCGCCACGTATGAAGGAATCAATTCACTATTTTTCCATTCATTAATCGAGAGCATTTAAGAGTTTTGTTAAGTCATCGTACGACAGAGAAGGCCCATGAGTTATTCAATCTACTTTTCCTTTCAATCCTTTCAATCAAGGGGATTTTAAAGTACGGAGTTTCTGAATATTCTAAAAAACATGAATAATGTTTTGAATCCTAAACTGTTTTTTATAAATTATGTACACTTTCGAAAAACACAAACAAAATATGAAAGGGAACATATTTTAAAATTCACAAACATTTTATGAAAACACCAACTTTTTTTATAAAAACATGAACATTATTTGAATTTGTAAACATTTTTTTAAAATGGCAATATATGTTGAAAATTCAAAAGTTTTTTTAGAAAATCCGTATCTTTTATAAATGAATACTATTTTTAATTTTCAAAATTTCACTAAAACAAAAATAGTTTTAAATTTGGAGCATTTGTTGAAAAGCCATTTCATTTTTAGAAATCTCAATTTTTTTTGGAAAATAATATTCTTTTTGAAAAAATGGGAATTTTTTTGCAAGTTCTGAATATTTTTCAAAATAGCAACAAAATTTTGGAATTCTGAATATTTTGCAAAATTTTATTTTTTTTATTCTGAATGTTTTTTGGGACTTTATATTTATGAACAAAATACTAAAAGAAAGAATACTTGGAAGCGAAAGAAGAGATAGGGAAAGGAGAATAAAAATAGTAGAACAACACAGGAAAAAAAATGGGCCAGCCCACAATTGGCTGTCCTGTCCGAAAGTCCGACTATTTGTCGCTTAGTGTGGAAAATAGAATTTTCCTAGTTGCGTGGGCCGGAAATAAAAGTAGGCTGGCATCGCTGGGCCCAACATGTTGCCCACGTACGAAAAATCTTTTTGTAGCAGACAAACACATAGAAATTTAGTAGAACCTCGAATAGAAAAAAATTCTTTTCGGCGGTGAACGGATCAAAAATTTGGCGAAACACACCTTTCTTTATTAGTAGGTAGGTATAGATGTAACATAAGGTCCATTAAACCTGTCGTTTATCCAACCATTTTATAGACCTTCCCACTTCCTTTATTTTTTTCACTAAACCTATATCTGAATTTTCTTCCTCTTTCTTTTTTGATGTAAATTGAGTTTTCTCTCAGTACATTTCCCTAGAACCAACTCAACTGTCCCACGTCTAGCCTAAAAAATAATAATACCCCACGTCCTATTAACTCATCAAATTAAAATGATATTTTATTTCGTAAATTGAAAGTTCTTACAAAATAATAATAATAATTGTTTATATATAACTTGGCAAGTTAACTCCTAGTGATTGCGTAAGCCTGCAAAGATTTTACTGACAAGTGCAGTAATAGACGTGCAATCATGTGTTTATGTTTTTATAACATTTCTCCGTCCATCCCAACATGATATTTTCACCCAGCCCAGCAAGTCGCGGATTTCGAGAAAAATGCAAATGGGCTTTAAATTCTACCATATATATAAATGGGTTGCATAGATGCTACATCATTGTTTCACCCAGCCCACCAAATGGACTAAAACAATCAAATGGACTGGCTGACATGTGGGCCAGTAGGTCGAAGCCTAAGCAAGGCGTTGGATTTACATTCAATGGCCGGCATTCTTCTTCAATCTTTCGTCTTCTTCCCCCAGCGCTGCCAGGACCGCCTGCTCCAGCCTCTTGCGTCCAGCGGCGTTGTTTTGCGCGCCTCACAGCAAAACGCTACCTCGCTGACGGCCATGCCATCCCTCCACTCCGCACCTCCTGTTATTCTCTGCCGAGTGTAGGCCCACCCCGCACCTGAACGAGTCAAGTTTCCCACTCCTCTCCGTCTGCGACTCCACTGTCGTGCCTTCCCCATCTCTGGGTCGTTCCAGTCTGGGTTCTCGCCTTCGTCCACTGCCTCGCTGCGCTCGGTGCTGCGTGGTCAACAAACGAGAGTCATCGAAGAGGACTGTATGTGAGAGCCTGACGTCTGGGACCCACGAGGTCCATGGTCGCACGCAAGGAAAGTTCCTCCTTATTAAGTTGTTTCCTTCCCCTGACAGCTGGGACCCATCGGCTGTATCTTCACACGGTAGGAAGTGCCTCCTTGTTATTTGAAAAAAAAACTATTCCTTTCGATGACAGCTGGGACCCGACAGATTTGGTGGCTGACTTGTGGACCCACCATATTTCGTGAAAAAACGTTCCCCCCGCTATTAGCTCGGACCCACCGGAAGTGCCTCCTAATTACGCACAAAACAAATGAATACTCCCCCTGCTAGCTGGGACCCACCTTGGTGGGAGGCTGACTTGTGGGCCTACTAAGTTGACGGGGACGAAGGGATTTGTTAGCTTAGTCAATATAAACGATTCCAGCTCCCGTGACCGTACGATGTCCGTCCAATGGCCGTAGTGCTTCTTCAACCTCTGGTCTTCTTGCTCCAGCCGCCCAAAGCAGCACCGGTCGTTCTACATGCTCCTAGGCCTCGCCGTTGTCCACCGCGTGGTGTGGTCAACATGGTCAAGGAACGACTTCCATCGGAAGAGTACTGTACGTGGAGAGGCTGACAGCTGGGTCCATGGCGGCTGCAAGGAAGTGCCTCCTTATTACGCGCAAAATAATTAATCCTCCACCTGACAGCAGGGACCCACCGGACGAGCCACCATATTTCACAAAAAAACGTCTCCCCCTGACTGCTGGGACCCACCAGCTACACCTTCACACGGTAGGAAGTGCCTCCGGGCAAAAAAATAATGAGTCACCCCCTGACTGCTGGGACCCACCAGCTACATCTTCGCATGCAAGGAAGTGCCTAACAGTCGGGACCCACCTGGTCGGAGCGTAGGTAGCGTTGTCATTCTGGCCATGAACGTGTACGTACATACTGGTCGATGTAGAGGTGCGCACGTGTCGTAGTAGAGGCGCTCACGTGTCGTAGTAGAGGCGCGCACGTAGCATGTACACGTATGTACAACAGCCAGGGTGCAAGAAAGAAAATACGGCCACGTACATACATACGGGCGGGGTCTCGAACGCCTACTCGCGCATACGTACGGCCAGGGCTTGTGTACATGGCAAGGTCGGCACAGAGAAACTACGTCCTCGTCGTGTTCATGGGGTGGCAACGGAATGTGTCGTGTTCATCGGGAGGCAACGGAATGCGTCATGTTCATCGGGAGGCAACGGAACGTGTGGGAGCCAACCGGCTTGGATGGAATAGGCAATGGAAATGAGGCTTGGTGTACCGCAGAACGAAGGAAACGACCTTGTGTTTGACCGGCCACGTTCGAAACAGGATCCTGTTCATCGGGAGGGGTCTGGTGTACCGCAAAACGGATGAAACGGACTTGTGTTGGACCTCCTACAGTCGAAACAGGGTCTTGTTGATCGGTAGGGGTGTGGCGTACCGCAAAACGGAGGAAACAGACTTGTGTTGGAGCGCTACGGTCAAAACGGGGGTCCTATTCATCGGGAGGGGTGTGGCGTACCACAAAACGGGACTCCACGAGATACTGTTCATCTCCACCGTCGACCTTCTCCAGCCTCCACGGGCTACTGTTCAGCCACCATCTACCTCCTCCAGCCTCCACCTGCTCCTGTTCATCCATGGGCTCCTGTTCATCTAGCCTCCACCGTGCGCTAGTCCACCGGCTACTGTTCAACCATCCCTCTCCACGAGCTCTGTCGGAGTTCGGGTTCTGGCAGACCCTTGAGGTTCGAACACTGGGGTGCACACAAAGATCTTTCCCCTACCAGCTCACGTCTCGAGGTCTCGCAAGGATCTAAGCAAGAAAGATGAACACACAAGGGACACGAGATTTATACTGGTTTAGGCCACCATTGTGGTGTAATACCCTACTCCAGTGTGTGGTGTTGTTGATTGCCTCAGGGGCTGATGGTGAAGAGTACAAAGGGAGAACAGCCTCGCGAGGGGCTGTTCTTGAGCTGGTGCGATGAACTACTTGAGTGAGTTCAGTCGCTTCTCTCTCTCTCTGATCGATCTGTTTCTCGATGCCTCTACCCTGTGGTGGCTAGCCCTATTTATAGAGCGAGGCCCTGGGCCTCTTCCCAAATAATGAGAGGGAAGGGCGCCAACAATGGCCATTTTGAAGGGGAGCATCTGGTAAACTTATCCTGACAAAAGTTGGTCTTCGGCTGCCAAAGGCTCTGACGATGACGCTGCCCTAGGCTCCACGATGACCTCCATCCTGCCGTTCTGCTGGTCTTGGTCTTGTTTCACCGAAACGGTAACCTTTGCCTGATGCCTTGGTGTGTGCTTGCCCCCTTTGAACCAAAAGGGAAACAAGGACACTGCGCAGGCCGGCGCCCTCCTGGCCTTCAATCATCATGGCTTGTGTCACGGGCCCCTCGGGAGGTACCCTGCCTTGATCTCTCCGCCTCCTCGCGAGCCTGCCTGAGGAGGCTGCTCCTGAGGAAGCTTCCTGTCGTCCGCCCCGCGAGGCTTGGCCCCTCGCGAGGGTCTTGAGCTTGAGCTGATGAAGCTGGGCTGCATTGGGCCCCCACTTGAGCCACGCTGCAGGCCACAGGCAGGCAAGTTTGGGGACCCCCGTTCCCAGAATGCCGACAGTAGCCCCCAGGCCCAAGGCGCGCGCGGGCTTGGCTTAGCAGGGAAGCCAAGGGGCAAGTGCGAAGCACCGCGGGCCCCAACCGCCTGCGGCCTCTGGCGCCACGTGGCGGTTGATTGGACATGGGCGTCTCCGCTTCCCCATGGTGCCTCATTATGCGCCCGGCTAGGCGGACCCGTGGTTGCACACAGCTATTCCCCTTTCACCGCCCGCACGCTTCCTGCCCTTCCTCCTTCCTCGAGCTTCAACCTCCGCCTCCAATGCAACTCGAGCTCTCCCCTCTTTCGCCCGCCATGGCGCCAACGAAGAAGGAAAAGGGGAAGAAGTCCTCTCCTTCGTCCCGCTCGCCTCCGGCGGTGGCCCCCGCCGTTGATCGGTCGATCATACTCAATCCCGAGGCCCTGCACAAGGTCCGTTTGGCTCTTGCCACCATCTTCAATGAGTGTGGCCGGACCACGGCCTGGCCTGTGTCCCATGCTTCTATTGATAGGGTCGTCACAGAGGTCCGATTCTTTGCCGATGCCTTGTGGGCGGGTCTAGTTCCCCCTTTCTCTGCTTTCTTCAATGCGGTGCTCTCCCATTATCAGATCCAAATGATGCACCTCGGGCCTGAGTCCATTACCCTCCTGGCTGCCTTTGCTTTTGTTTGCGAGGCAATGGTGGGCATTCCTCCTTCCGTTGCCTTGCTGCACCACTTCTTCTCTTTGAGCCTGAGCGACCCAACTCAATGCTCGAGGTGTGTGAGCTTCCTTGCCGTGCCAGAGACGGCTGCTTCAGGGATTGACTTCGGCCTTCCTCCCTCCGAGGTCAAGTTCAGAGAGCGGTGGATGTATGTGGATGTTGGGGTAACCAGCCCCCTGCTCTTGCACCGAACCGCGCCTGCTGTTCCCAGCTCAGGCTGGGGTCATGAGGCGCTCGTGAGCCCCCGGCTCGTCTTCGTTTGGCACCGTTTTGAGACCTTGAGGGCGCTCAACGTGACGGCGCCCAAGGTGGTGAAGGAGTTCCTCCAGTGTCGCATTGCTCCTCTCCAGCGCCACTCTCGCCGGATGTGGGACTATGCGGGGCACAAAGACCGCATGCTGCTCCAGGAGGAGGACCTGGCGCCCGAAGCACTAAGGACGATGCTCAAGGTCCTGACTGGCGACCCTTCCCTAGGCAGCCTTCGACATGATGGTGCCCTCCTGTATCTTTGTTCGGGCAGGGCCGATTTCATCAAGCAGATGCCCTGCTTCGACGAGTGGGGGTTGCGCCCGACTGGCCTCAGGGGGCCCCGTGAGAATCCTGTCGCTATGGTTGCTCTTCCGGTTGCCCAAAGCAGCCCTGTCTCAGGTGATGGAGCGGGGAGACGAGAACCGCCGGGAGCCAAAGGGGATGATGTTGAGGAGGTGCTGATGCCGCGTGGAGCTCTGGACGCGACATCTCATGAAGCCCATCCTGGAGCAGTGGTAGGAGAGGAGGTGCGGCCTACGGCTCCCGAGGCCCCGGTCGTCCCTCATGAGGCGGTGCCCGGTGGCGCTCCTCAGGCCAGTCCCCCTAACGCCGATCACCTTGACGCCTCCCCCATGCCACAGACCGACCCCTGCGCCAAGCGCTTAGGTCGGTTTCGAGTAGATTTCGAGGCCCTCCGCAAGAGGAAGGAGGCCTTGGGTGGTGAATATCGCCCTTGCCGCCTGTTGAAGCGTAGGAAGTAATTTGCCATGGATGAGTAAGTCCTCTTCTTTCTTTGCTCCGTTATTTCTCTGTTTTCGCAGCTGATCGCAGCCTTTTCAGGGTCCTTCCTGCTGAATTCGCAGAGACGGCCAAGGAGCCATCCCCCCAAGCTTTGCTCTCGCTGCTGACCCTAGGCGTGCCGAGCTCGAGCGGCACCCCTGCCACTCGGCCAGTTGGGGAAGTGGCCCGTCCTGCTAGGCATCTCGAGCCTGCGCGCCTACTGTCCTCCGTTCACGGGTTCTCCTGGGGCACAACCAGCTTGCCCCGTGCTCCTTCCTTGATTGTGAACGGCGATTGGTTGAAGTCAGTCCTAAGCTTCTCTTCTTGGGACGGACCGGTGCCAGGCCCCAGCCCCCAGCCCTGCGCCAGGAGGGGGCATGCCGCCCCAGTGCCCCCGGGTTCGCCAGTGGCGGAGGACGACACGAGAGACGTACTCAGGCGTCCTCGCGAGCGCCGCGCCCTTCGCCAAGAATTCCTCCAGGGGGCGATGGATGCAGTAAGCCGGATCGGAGCGGAGCTTGCTGGCGAGGATGCACGCCTCGAGGCCGAAGGCTTGCGCCTCCCTGAAGAGAGGCACAAGCTGAAGGTAACCGTTGCCTTTGCGCGTCACCAGCGTGAACTTGACAATGTGAAGGCTGAAGCGTCACTGGTGGCCTCGCGAGAGGCCTGCTCCTGAGTTGTCGAGGAGGCCCGGGAAGCAGACCCACGACGCAAGGATGCGGAGGAGCGCGTGTGGGAGCTCCAAGCCTGGAGCAACTCTCTGGAGGAGCAAGTGGAACTGTGCCAGGCGGCCCTTATGTCACTGAAGGAGGCCTCCGTCGACCAGGCGGAGCCCTAGAAGCGCGAGGAAACACTGACGCTGGAGGCCGCCGAGCGCAACCTTGACCTTGAGCGGTTGGAGACGAGGGAGCGCCTGGTGGCTCAGGCGGAGGATGACATCGCCGCGCGCGAAGCCCGAGCCCAGGAAGAGGTCGGCCGCTGCGTGGCGGAAGCTCGTTCGGGTCCCAGGAAGAGGTCGGCCGCTGATCAGGGCCGAAGCTGAGGGTAGGACCGCGGTCCTCAGGGCCAAACTGGCCGAAGTGACGCGGGGTGCGGACCTCTCCGTGGCCGCCCTTGGCACAGCACAGGCGAAGCTGGCCTCTTCCCGCGCTGAGCTGCTTCTTCTCCGACAGAGGGTTGATGGCGCTGAGGCCATCGCGTGGCAGAATGAGGACGAGATCCGTCAGAGGCGGGTTCTAGATCATGAGCACGGCCCCATGGTCTGAATGCTCCGGGAACGGGCTAACACGGCCCTGGGAAACATTTGCGAGGCCACTGCCGAGGTGCCGCATGAGACCAACTATGCCGGCAACCTCCAATATTTCACTGACGTGGTGACGTTTCTGGAGAACCGCTCCGAGAGGTCTCGTTGGCTCATCGACGAGAGGAGCCGAGCCTTGCTTGGGCGTGCCTTCTCCTGTGTCTTCAGCCATCTGCAGGACAAGGATCCACACTTCGATTTCGATACCGCCATTGCTCCTGTACCCGTAGCCATCCAGGGTGACCTGGCGCAATGGGTGAAGGACAACGTGGACGCCCTCGTTAGGGCCTGTGCATCTGATGATGATGGCGTGATTGTGGCCGCCGATGAATGCGGCGTGGTGGACGCGCCTGGCGCTGGCGGAGGTGTTGGTGGTGATGGTGATGATGCCAGCGACACCAGCGGCGCCTCTGGATGCGCCCCAGATGATGCAGCGAGTGATATGTCTGACTGATAGTACGTCACCGCTATTTACACTGCGTGAAGGAAGTTCGGGCTTGGCCCTGAAGACTGCAAGAGCATTTTGGGAGGGAAAGCCCCTCATGTAAAGGTTTGCGATCAATATCCATGTAAGCGTAACACTGTGTGCGAGCTTAGCTACTGGCCCGGCGATGGGTCAGCCGACATGTTTACCTCTTAACCCTGAAGAATCCCGAGTGGGTCTGTGGGGGCCGCAATGCCTCGAGTGTCTTCTAGGTGATCCCATTGATTCTACGGTGAGAACCTCCGTAGAGGGTGCAGCGACAGCGGTCCATATTGTAGATGTGTCTGGCCTGGCCCGGCTCACGAGGGGCTCGCGAGGGGAGGCAGCTGACGCTAACATGGACGTAAAGACGAAACCAAAACACGAGAGATTGCTCGAACGATACTAAGCACCCCTTCCCCAGACACACGCAAGTCTCAAGGTCAAATCCAACTTAAATTCAAATTGAAGAAACTTGACAACAGTGGAAAAGGCAAAAGGCAAAAAGCCGCGTCCGGCACCTAGTCTAGTCTTCGACGTCTTCTCACCAACGCAGAGCTAAGTGCTGCCACTGGGCGTGGGCGGGAGCCCCCGAGGCCCAAGGGAGGCTCTCTGGAGACTCCGGGGCGTGTACAACCCCACTCATTATTACGTGAGAGTGTCACGGGGCGACGAGCTTCACAGGCACTGAGCCTTCTTCACATGTACCGTCCTTGCTTCATATCGCCAGACGAGGGCTGAGGGAGTCCTGGATTAGGGGGTGTCCGGATGGCCGAACTATGACCTTTGGCCGGACTCCCGGATTATGAAGATACAAGATTGAAGACTTCGTCCCGTGTCCGGATAGGACTTTCCTTGGCGATACGATATGTAGATCTCCTCCCATTGTAACCGACTCTGTGTAACCCTAGCCCTCTCCGGTGTCTATATAAACCGGGCAGTTTTAGTCCGTAGGACGAACAACAAACATACCATAGGCTAGATTCTAGGGTTTAGCCTCTCTGATCTCGTGGTAGATCAACTCTTGTACTACCCATATCATCAATATTAATCAAGCAGGAGTAGGGTTTTACCTCCATCGAGAGGGCCCGAACCTGGGCAAAAACATCGTGTCCCTTGTCTCCTGTTACCATCCGCCTAGACGCACAGTTCGGGACCTCCTACCCGAGATCCACCGGTTTTGACACCGACATTGGTGCTTTCACTGAGAGTTCCTCTGTGTCGTCACCATCAGGAGGGATGCCGCACCCCGTCTTTAAAGACGGCGCTGTCGCTGAAGGAGCTTTGGCTATTGGCCAAACTCTCCGGCTAGGCGGTTTTCTAATGACCGCCTGTTCGGCCGCTGCACCGACGATGACTTCTCGGGTCATCGAAAGCAATCTCCACGTCAACTCGGAACTCGCCGAGCAGTTAGATCCGATGGAGCTCTCTTCCTTAAATGAGCTCTTGGATCACATCGCCACCCTGGGAGTCGCTACAGACTACGGTTAGATTGGGCTTAAACCCGACCCGAGAGAGATTGACTCTCCCCGGGTCACCCACCACATCGAAGTGGTGGAGGAACAATGTGGAGAATCCTCACCCATCCTAAGGACCAGATATGTCCGGATTCCTGATCCCCCCCAAGCCGGATACCCGCGGAGGGGAGGACGTCACTCAAGCCCTGAACCTAAAGTCAGGCAGCAGGCCTGACTCATTGGACAACATCCAAGTACCCAAGCTTCCGAGTTCGGAAATTTCTTGGCCCCTGAGTCTCAGATCAGGCGAGGTTCCGTATTTAAATCCACCCGCCCACCCAAATATAAGGGATCTATCCCAAATTCGGCAAGTGCCCAGAGAAACAGTACATCATTACTGGGCCAGATTCCTCCTAGTCATGAACAGGATAGAGGACTGCCGCGAGGAGGATGCAATTTCATCCTTCTGCAATAACTGCACGGACATGTGAATCCTCAATGCCATAAGTCGCCGTGAAATCACACGCCTCGCTGACTTGGCATCCATAGTATGAAAGTACTGTGCGACAGAAAGTGTTCGGAAAACCGAAACAAAATTCTGGGACAATCCGGCCCTGAATACAATCTCGATCTGAAATAAAAGGGCGCATTACCGCCAGGCACCTGGGCCAAACAACAAAAAACAAAAACCCTCCATAGGGTATGGAACCGTGCTGGAGGGCTGGCTCAACGGACCTTTAAAATTCATAGTACAAAGGGCGCCACACCAACTCATAGCCTTAGAGCATGTTGGATACTCTAGCAGGTGGCCAGAAGTGGTGAGGAGCTTCTAACTCCAGAATCCACAGAAAACCACCCCAGGAATACCAGTACGGTATCAACAGTCTTCGAGACTTTCGCATCAAATAATGTGCGGAAACGAATGCTCTGAAGCCTTACCGAAGTCTACCAGGTAGCAACAATAAACGCATGGAGTAACACGGCTATTACCTTTAATGCCAGTGACGAACCTAAATTCCGGACTGCCCGAGCACCAGCCGCACTGGTCCTTAGTCCGATAGTGGACGGCTTTCGGCTTACCAAGGTACTCATGGAGAGTGGTAGCGGATTGAACCTCATTTATGAGGAAACCCTCCGAAAAATGGAAATAGACTGGAGCCGCATTGAGCAAAGCAACACAACCTTTAGAGGAATAATCCCTAGTCGGGAAGCATGCTGTACAGGAAAAATCACACTGGATGTGGTGTTCGGCACGCTGGATAATTATAGATACGAGGAGGTCACATTTCAAGTGGCCCTGTTCATCAGCGGATACCACGCTCTGTTAGGACGGGAGGCACTCACAAATTTTCAAGCTATACCCCATTATGGGTACATGAAGCTCAAAATGCCCGGACCTAACGGAATCATCACTCTTGCTAGTGATCCGGACATAGCGCTCCGCGCCGAAAACAAGACAACCGCACAGGCCCTCAAGGCATTATCCCAAGCCCTAGCGGCCGAAGAACTTCAAAGGTGTATCTCCGAAGAAGAAGGGCGGAACCTTCTGGCTGAAATTCACACCGGACTCGGCAGACACCACGCTGCAGCCCGGGCCCTTGTAAGCAAGGCCTTCCGTACTTGATTTTATTGGCCGACGGCCCGAGCAGATGCTCAGGACTTAGTCCAGCGATGCGTCGGTTGCCAATTATTTGCTAATCAAAGCCACATGCCACCTACCGCCCTCCAAACTATACCCATTACCTGGCCTTTCGCAGTTTGGGGACTTGACATGGTTGGACCCCTCAAAGGAGGAACCCACAAGCACAAATACCTACTGGTCATTGTGGACAAATTCACCAAATGGATAGAGGCGAAGCCTGTCAAGACGGCCGAATCTGGACCAGTGATAGACTTCATATCAGGGGTCGTACGCCGTTATGGCGTCCCCCACAGCATCATTACTGACAACATCACAAACTTTATGGCCGACGAGGTTAAACTCTAGTGCAAAAACATGGGCATTAAGCTCGATTACGCTTCAGTCTATCACCCACAAACTAACGGTCAAGTCGAGCGAGCCAATGGTCTAATCATGAGCGGCATCAAACCTAGATTAGTGCGATCCCTCAAGGAATCTAACACGCACTGGGTAGAGTAGCTAGACTCCGTACTCTGGGGGCTACGGACCACGCCGAATCGCACTACCGGATTCACACCATTTTTATGGTATACGGCGCAGAGGCAGTCCTGCCCTGCAACATAATCCATGACTCACCTCGCATGCGCATGTACAAAGAAAGAGAAGCCAATCTCGATCGGCAGGACTGCTTGGACGCATTGGAGGAGGAGCGCGACGTGGCAAAAGCCCGTTCTGCATTCTATCAACAGCAGGCTCGAAGATATCAAAGCAGAGAAGTACGTGCCAAAACTTACAATGTTGGCGAACTAGTTCTATGCCTGCCGGACAAGAAAAAGGACAAACTCAAGCCCAAATGGGAGTGCCCTTCATAATCGACCAAGTCCTGACTGGTGGAGCGTACCGTCTGCGAAACGCATCGGATAACCGACTCGAGCCGAACCCATGGAACACAGCATGCCTACAAAGATTCTACGCCTAGCGCCGGACTCTGTGTTCGTCTCCTTCCTTTGTCCTTTTTTTTACAAATTAGCTGCCTTATATTTCTCTCCTTCTCCCTCCCTTTTTCTTACAAGCCTTTAAGGTCTCGCTTGCGCATTGTTCGCACATAATTGACGCGCCACCCGCGCTCACTATACATGGGGGCTTCTTTATCAGAAGCTTATATACACGGGCCTCATGCCCAACACATGTGTGACACTTCGGCATGAACCTTTTATTCACCATTATATGCATCGATATGACTTAAGTTTTGGCCAAGCTGGGTTGCCTGGCTCCTGTGCTTACCCCTACATTCCCGATTGTTCGGCTAGGTGGTAAAGGGAGCACCTCTGCGATTGTTACTGCCGGGTCAACCGGATGTGTCCCTCAGACTGGGTGAAGCCGAAAGCTAGCGTTCTTAAGGGAATATTCAATCGGTGAACTAAAATATGATTTTTCACTTGTTTATTTATCTGCTCCCAGATGCTTTTCTGCTCTTTTTTCGCAGTCCGGACATGCACTTTAGGGCATGCCTCCCAGGGAAAGGAACCCCTAACGGAACTATTCTCCCTGGAAGATGTTTCTTACTAACCATGTAATATAATATAACTAGTTGGGCACTTGTCTGCTAAAGCACTTATGACCCCTACGCCTGGTCTCCAGACATGCCCCGGTTCTTACATAACCGAGAGGGTATTCGGACACACTCCGGACTATCGGGTCCAGAGGTTGAAGCGAAAAGGTCCGCAATGACAAATGATCTACAATCCGGCTAGAAGGAATTTTACATGTCATTTTAAATTACATAGTCAATTTGACTAGGTATATTCTTCTTCAATACCATCCAACAGGCTGTCCAATTTATAGTCCTATTGGGAATACTTGGCGGCCAGCTCTACCTGGCCGTACACTAAACTGACAGGGATCTCCTTCCCGTCGGGCCCCACAAGTCCGACCTCGGGCATGTGGTTTGGGTCAGCCTTCGTGTACCGCGTCTTCACCATGGCCCAGGCCTCCCGGGCGCCTTGACGGCAGGCCGAAATCTTCCATAATCGGAAGCGCTGCCGCGCTCCCTTTAGCTTGTCTGCAAGCTCTCCAAGGCCTTCGGGCATGGAGAGGGATGGCCACAAGGACTGGACGACGCCTCGCATCGCCTGCCAAACTCGTTTGTGCAGTTGTGATAGCTCGGGAAGAAGGTCACCCGTAGAACCGGGCATTTCCTCCACAGGCTAACCTGTCAGCATACCTACAGACATAACTCTGTCAATCAACTTCCTCGCCGAACTCTTTTTCGAAGATTCGCTCAAGCACTTACTAAAAATGTCGCGTCGAAGTCGCCGATTCTCCTTCATGGAATCCGACAGCTGAGCACGAACATCCTTTAGTTCCTCGCCCAGCTGGGTATTGGCATCTTGAAGCTTGTTCTTCTCTTGCCTCACCCGCATACGCACGCTCTCGCCGGCCTTTAACTGGCGTAAGAGTTGTTGCTTGTCCAGACCCACTCCGGCCCCATCTGTGCTGTTATTGTCAGAATTGCACACATGCCACACTTCACAACACGCTTATCTTTCCAAGCATATATTACCTGAGGGGGTCCCCTTGGCATTTTTTCTGGCGGTTAGTGCGGCCTTAAGTTGGGCTTTGCACTCTTCCAGCTCCTGGGACAGTTGCATATTCTTTTTTGTAAGATCCTGCATATCAAATGATCCTTAAATCAGTTATTTTAACTGTTTCAAGTCTCGGGGGCTACTGACATATATAACCATCAGATTTACTCACCCGTATGTCTTTTACATACTGCTTTGTGGCTCTGGCTAGACCATTTTGAGCGGCACAGAGGTACGCATCTCCCGTATTAAAGGCGTCCAACGCCTCTTGGGAAAAACATGCGTCGCGAAGAACAGTCCGGCGAGGGCTGTGGTTCATGGCACTCTCCACCTCTGAATTGGTGGCAGATAGCCCGTCCATGTCCTCTGTCAGAGGAGCATCCGGTGCACGCCCCATGTTCGCCTCCGCTCCCGGACCCAACCTTGAAGCCTGGCCGGTGGATATAGTCCGGCGTGCGCTCTTCTTCCTGAAGAGAACATGAACGTTAGTATGCCTTGAAGGCATGCACCCTAGGCATTAAAGTCGTACGCCGTACCATTGCACCAACATCTCGATCGGATCCGCACTTCTTTTCAGCCCGCTGGGCCTCGATGGCCCTTGCTGGCTAGCCACCGCGGGCTCGGCCCTCCGCCTCAAGGATTTCCCTGCAAAAAACGCCATTGGTATACGGCAATCAAAAATAAGCACGAATGGATCCTCTTGAAAGTATTAAAACTTCGGTTTCGATTACTTGTGAGGCGGGAAGTAGACCGGGATAATCGACCGTAACGACCACTAAGGTGTTGTCCTTACTCATTTGATGAAACACCCCATTATTCAGCTCCACGCATATGTCCGGGTCCTCTTGGAGGTTTGGGTCCAGGGATCATTCCGGGTCCTCGGGTTGAGGGGGAGGATTGTTTATCTCCTTTACAGTCTGGCGTAGCTCCTGCATTAACATTGCTAGACTAAGTACTTAACTATGGGAATTTTAAAACAGACAGACAAGTAAAAGTGTTGGCTTACCCAGCTTGGAGGATTGTACATAGAGAATCCGCCCCGTGGGTTGACACGAAGGAATTCCTCCTCTTCTCCCTTGTACAAAGCAGATAAGATCTTCATTAGAGTGGCAGCTGAATCCGACCCCTTGCAGCCGCACCGGGTGGAGTCGTCCTCCCCGTTGAAATCCCACATGGGGTGGCCTCTGTACTGAAGCAGCTGCACCCCCCGCATAATGCATGTGGCCATGACTTCGATCATGGTCAGTCCAGAATGAGCTAACAACCTTATCCGGCTCATCAGGTAAAGGACGTCCCTGCCAGTTTCCCTCTGGGGGCTCCGTGGATGCCAGCTGAGGTGTTTCTTTAATGGGGCATTGTTGAACTCAGGGAGGCTGATCCGTACACGGTCCGACAGAGGGACGTCGTCTATATAAAACCATTCTGAAGGCCAGTCCTCGGACGCCTTCTTTGGGGTTCCAGATAGATATCCGGTCCTGGCGACGCGCCATAGTTCGGCTCCGCCCACTTGATAAATCGACCCCTCCTGAGAGCGGGGCACGAGGCAGAACAACCTCTTCCACAGCGCGAAATGGGCCTTGATGCCCAAAAACAGCTCCCAAAGGGCCACAAAGCCTGCAATATGCAGTATGGAGGCAGGCGTGAGGTGGTGTAACTGGCGACCATACAACTATAGTAACCCCCGGAGAAACGGATGAATTGGAAATCTGAGCCCTCTTATCAAATAAGGGACAAGGCACACCCGCTCTCCTTTGGAGGGATTGGGGATGCTCTCCACGTGTTCTCCGCCACTATAGGTAGCAAGCCCGGCTCAAACTAGGACCATGTACGCTGGGGGGAGGAGCCCCTTGGTTTGGAGCGCTACTAGCTCGCTGTGCGGGACGGAACACCTCTCCCAATCTCCGGGCCGAGGGCTGGAAGGGCGAGAGGAGGAGCTGCGTTGACCGGCCATGGTAGAATGGATCTTTGTGGAATGCGCTCCGGTGGATGCTCGCGGAGGGAAGATGATGTGATTTCGGATCTAAAATCCCTGTCTCTTTTATAGGCGGCCCCGTTGCGCAGCTAAGGGGGTAAATGAAAAAAGAACCCCTATCTTTTCACACTCTTTTGACACATGGGAAATGGCCATTATTGGGCGCAGAAGCCGAGGAGCGTGACATTCATCAAAAGCCGGACACTATTCGACAGATATATGGGATTTGGAGAAGAACCCGCCCTGCAATGCCGAAGACAAATCTGCGTGCCGGACTCATCATCATTGAAGCCTGGTTCGGGGGCTACTGAGGGAGTCCTGGATTAGGGGGTGTCCAGATGGCCGGACTATGACCTTTGGCCGGACTCCCAGATTATGAAGATACAAGATTGAAGACTTCGTCCCGTGTCCAGATAGGACTTTCCTTGGCGTGGAAGGCAAGCTTGGCGATACGATATGTAGATCTCCTCCCATTGTAACCGACTCTGTGTAACCTTAGCCCTCTCCGGTGTCTATATAAACCGGGGAGTTTTAGTCCGTAGGACGAACAACAATCATACCATAGGCTAGCTTCTAGGGTTTATCCTCTCTGATCTCGTGGTAGATCAACTCTTGTACTACCCATATCATCAATATTAATCAAGCAGGAGTAGGGTTTTACCTCCATCGAGAGGGCCCGAACCTGGGTAAAACATCATGTCCCTTGTCTCCTGTTACCATCCGCCTAGACACACAGTTCGGGACCCCCTACCCGAGATCCGCCGGTTTTGACACTGACAAGGGCCCCGCCTTGCGCCGCACTCTACCGCCATTGACGGCGATCAGAAACCAAGGACGACGCCAATGGGGTAGAGCGGTCGCCAGCGGTTCCACCAACGGCCATGGGTCCTCTGCCGGGGGCAGGCCCTGTGGCACCTCCCCGGCAAAGGGCCTACCTCCGGAGTGCGCCTGGTGACGAGTGCCGTGTGGATGAACCCGAATCTCGGCCCCTCTCCTGTAGCCCCCGGTGCCTTCCTCCCGAGGGTAGGAGACTGCAGCATTGGGGCAGCCATCTGCTGCGGCGACCTGTACCTCCTCGACCCATGGTTAGCATAAGCTTGCTCCTGAGGAAGTAGTGGTACCAGATAGTTGCTGCCTCCGGCGTGGCCATCGAGGCCCTCTTGGGGCTCCTGAAAGAGCTTAGCTTCTGGTGGCTCCTCGCCCCAGCCTGGCCCAAGGAACGAGCCATGGTCTTCTTCCAATGCGCACCCTCGATCCACCATGTGGGGCACATAAGCTTCTAGCACCGCAACCCCACGGTTCTCGTCGTAGCGCCCCACATGCCATGCATTTCGGCCTGGAGCGTTGTCTTGAGGGTGATGGCGCGGTGGCCCGTGATATGTCTCCAACTTATCTATAATTTTTGATTGCTCCATGCTACTTTATCTACTGTTTTGGACTATATTGGGCTTTATTTTCCGCTTTTATATTTTTTTGGGACTAACCTATTAACCGGAGGCCCAGCCCAGAATTGCTGTTTTCTTGCCTATTTCAGTGTTTTGAAGAAACGAAATATCAAACGGAGTCCAAACGGAACGAAACCTTCGGGAACGTGATTTTCTCACCGAACGTGATCTAGGAGACTTGGACCCTACTCCAAGAAGTGCCAGAGGCGGTCACGAGGGTGGAGTGCGCCCCCCTGGGCGCGCCACCCTACCTCGTGGGCCCCCTGTTGCTCTACCGACGTACTCCTTCCTCCTATATATACCTACGTATCCCCAAACGATCAGACGAGGAGCCAAAAACCTAATTCCACCGCCGCAACCTTCTGTATCCACGAGATTCCATCTTGGGGCCTGTTCCGGAGCTTCGCCGGAGGGGGCATCCACCATGGAGGGCTTCTACATCAACAACATAGCCCCTCCGATGAAGTGTGAGTAGTTTACTTCAGACCTTCGAGTCCATAGCTAGTAGCTAGATGGCTTCTTCTCTCTTTTTGTATCTCAATACAATGTTCTCCCCCTCTCTCGTGGAGATCTATTCGATGTAATCTTCTTCTTTTTGCGGTGTGTTTGTTGAGACCGATGAATTGTGGGTTTATGATCAAGTATTATCTATGGAAAATATTTGATTCTTCTCTGAATTATTTTATGTATGATTGAGTTATCTTTGCAAGTCTCTTCGAATTATCCTTTTTGGTTTGGCCAACTAGATTGGTAGTTCTTGCAATGGGACAAGTGCTTAGCTTTGGGTTCAATCTTGCGGTGTCCTTACCCAGTGATAGAAAGGGTTGCGAGGCACGTATTGTATTGTTGCCATCGAGGATAACAAGATGGGATTTTTATCATATTGCATGAATTTATCCCTCTACATCATGTCATCTTGCTTAAGGCGTTACTCTGTTTTTAACTTAATACTCTAGATGCATGCTGGATAGCGGTCGATGAGTGGAGTAACAGTAGTAGATGCAGAGTCGTTTCGATCTACTTGTCTTGAACGTGATGCCTATATACATGATCATTGCCTAGATATACTCATACTATGCTCTATTCTGTCAATTGCTCAACAGTAATTTGTTCACCCACCATAGAATACTTATGCTCTTGAGAGAAGCCACTAGTGAAACCTATGCCTCCTGGGTCTATTCTCATCATATCAATCTCTATAACTTTATTTACTTGCTTTGCTTTTACTTTGCCTTTTACTTTTTACTTTGCATCTATCTATCAAAAATACCAAAAATATTATTTATCATCTCTATCAGATCTCACCCTCGTAAGTGGTCGTGAAGGGATTGACAACCCCTAATCGCGTTGGTTGCGAGTAGCTATCATTTTGTGTAGGTACGAGGGACTTGTGCGTGGTCTCCTACTGGATTGATACCTTGGTTCTGAAAAACTGAGGGAAATACTTATGCTACTTTGCTGCATCATCCTCTCCTCTTAGGGGAAATCCAATGTAGTGCTCAAGAGGTAGCAAGAAGAATTTCTGGCGCCGTTGCCCGGGAGGCTCACGCAAGCAAGTCAACTAAACCAAGTACACATCGCAATACCTATCTCTCGCATTACATTATTTGCCATTTGCCTCTCGTTTTCCTCTCCCCCACTTCACCCTTGCCATTTTATTCGCCCTCTCTTTCCCAATATCATCTATTCCCTTTTTTTGTTTGCTTTCTTCCGCCTTGTGTCTGTTGCCGCTATGTCTGAAATTTGGGAGATTATCGTCGATATGGAAAATAATGAGAACACAAAAAATCCCGAGGCTCCGACCGATGAACCTCCTATCTTGCATTCTAAAAAGTTTCGAATCGGTAGTGGTAACATCATTGGCAAAGGTGTTATTCAAGATTTCTTTACTTGTGCCGGTGCTTTACCTTCCATGGGTTGTTCTTCTCTTCATAGAACTAGTAGTCTTGCGGATGCTATCGCTATGCTTGTGGTTGAACTGTAAGGACAATTTATGCATATGCATCCTTGCATACAGAGAATTTTCTTAGAATTCTCTAATATTGAGCACTCTTCTGTTAAGCACGCTGTTACTATCTTTTTGGCTCATGAATTTAGATTTATCATAAGAGAAGCCAAAGAAATCTTTGCACACTATAGGGTGGACGCCGGTCGTCCACCCATAGAAGCGATCCTCTATGATCAAGAGGAAATTAGACATTTTCAATCTTCGGACTATGTCGCTTTCAATGAAAACCTTCGAAAAAAATGTTCCTACTAATGTCTTGGTTGATTGCATTAACGAGATTAATAATGATTTTGCCCTTAGAAATAATGAGCTAGGATACTCTCTCGAGTATAGGCTCACAAGATTTTGCCAAAAGAATGCTTCCAGCGATGAAATAGTTGTGCACTATGACGGGCCAAGGGAGGAACCCGTTCCTCCTGTGATTGATCTTGGGGATTTTTGTCCCGCTAAATTTAGCCCTTTTGATTACTTTTGCCTACCTCAAAGGAAACTTGCTAATGAACGTAGAGAATATGAGATGAGCTTTCAAGATCTATCTTATTATTACGGCACTACCTAGATCTATCCTTGCTTTTATGCCTAGCTAGGGGCGTTAAACGATAGCGCTTGTTGGGAGGCAACCTAATTTTATTTTGTGTTTTTTGTTTTTGCTTCTGTTTAGGAATAAATAATCCATCTATCCTCTGTTTGGATGTGGTTTTATCTTTTAATTAGTGTTTGTGCCAAGTAGAACCTATAGGATAACCTACGATGATAGTTGATTTGATTCTGCTGAAAAACAGAAACTTTGCGCGCACGAATATAATTTTGTTAAATCACAGAAATGTGATTTTGCGTTGATTCTTTTTGATGCTGTTCAATAAACAAATTTTCCAGGAGTTCCTATTTTTGTAGAATTTTTAGAGTTCATAAGTTTGCGTTGGTTACAGATTGCTACAGACTGTTCTGTTTTTGACAGATCCTGTTTTACGTGTGTTGTTTGCTTATTTTAATGAATCTATGGCTAGTAAAATAGTTTATAAACCATAGAGAAGTTGGAATACAGTAGGTTTAACACCAGTATAAATAAAGAATGAGTTCATTACAGTACCTTGAAGTAGTCTTTTGTTTTCTTTCTCTAACGGAGCTCATGAGATTTCTGTTGAGTTTTGTGTTGTGAAGTTTTCAAGTTTTGGGTGAATTCTTTTGATGGATTATGGAACAAGGAGTGGCAAGAGCCTAAGCTTGGGGATTCCCATGGCACCGCCAAGATAATCCAAGGACACCGAAAAGTCAAACCTTGGGGATGCCCCGGAAGGCATCCCCTCTTTCGTCCACTTCCATCGGTAATTTACTTGGAGCTATATTTTTATTCACCACATGATATGTGTTTTGCTTGGAGCGTCTTCTATTATTTGCGTCTTTGCTTGTTAGTCTATCACAATCATTTTTCCTGTACACACATTTTGAGAGAGTCATACATGATTTGGAATTTGCTAGAATACTCTATGTGCTTCACTTATATCTTTTGAGCTTGATAGTTTTGCTCATAGTGCTTCACTTATATCTTTGGGACATTTACATCTGTGCCCCTAACTCAAACCCAATACTCAGATTTGCCCCTAATTTTGAAGCATGCTCAAATTTACCCCTCTGCCGTCAAGTCACTACTCAGAAATGCCCTTTCGTACAGTACTGTAGCACTTTCCGTCCAATACTATAGCACTTTCCGTCTGCTACAGTACACATGGGCCTTTGACGGTCAAAGGCCTTTGGCTGGACGGAAGGGCATTTCTGAGTAGTGACTTAACGGCAGAGGGGCGAATTTGAGCATGCTTTGAAATTAGGGGCAAATCTGAGTAGGTGGTTCGAGTTAGGGGCAGAAATGCAAATGCCCCTATATCTTTTGAGCGTGATAATTTTTGCTCTAGTGCTTCACTTAGATCTTTTAGAGCACGGTGGTGGATTTGTTTTAAAGAAACTATTGATCTCTCATGCTTCACATAGATTATTTTGAGAGTCATTAATAGCATGGTAATTTGCTTAATGTTAATATACTTGGTGTTCAAGATATGTGAAACTTTCTTTTGAGTGAGTTGAAAACTAAGATAAGTTTGATGCTCGATAATCATTTTGAGATATGGAGGTGATAATATCAAAGTCATGCTAGTTGGGTGATTATGAATTTGAGAAATTCTTGTGTTGAAGTTTGCAAGTCCCGTAGCATGCACGTATGGTTAAAGTTGTGTAACAAATTTGAAACATGAAGTGTACCTGGCTTGCGCATCCTTATGAGTGGCGGTCGGGGACGAGCGATGGTCTTTTCCTACCAATCTATCCCCCTAGGAACATGCACGTAGTACTTGAATTTTTTGATGGCTTCTAAATTTTTGCAATAAGTATATGAGTTCTTTTGACTAATGTTGAGTCCATGGATTATACGCACTCTCACCTTTCCGCCTTTGCTAGCCTCTTCGGTACCGTGCATTCCCCTTTCTCACCTTGAGAGTTGGTGCAAACTTCGCCGGTGCATCCAAACCCCGTGATACGATACGCTCTATCACACATAAACCTCCTTATATCTTCCTCAAAACAGCCACCATACCTATCTATCATGGCATTTCCATAGCCATTCCGAGATATATTGCCATGCAACTTCCATCATCATCATCATGACACACATTACTTTTGTCATATTGCCATTGCATGATCATGTAGTTGACTTTGTATTTGTGGCAAAGCCACCATGCATTATTTTTCATACATGTCACTCTTGATTCTTTCCACCATCCCGGTACACCGCCGGAGGCATTCATATAGAGTCATATCTTGTTCTAAGTTTCGAGTTGTAATCCTTATGTTGTAATCAATAGAAGTGTGATGATCATGATTATTAGAGCATTGCCCAAAAAAAAAAGAAATGCCAAAAAAAGGAAAGGCCAAAAAAAGGGCAATGCTACTATCTCTTTTTCCACACTTGTGCTTCAAAGTAGCACCTTGTTCCTCATGTAGTGAGTCTCACATATCGTGCTTCAAAGTAGCACCTTGTTCTTCATGTAGTGAGTCTCATTAAGTTGTCTTTTTATACTAGTGGGAATCTTTCATTATAGAACTTGGCTTGTATATTCCTACGATGGGTTTCCTCAAATGCCCTAGGTCTTCGTGAGCAAGCAAGTTGGATGCACACCCACTAGTTTTCTTTTGTTGAGCATTCATAGCTCTGGTGCATCCGTTGCATGGCAATCCCTACTCCTCATGTTGACAACAATTGATGGGCATCTCCATAGCCCGTTGATTATCCTCTTCAATGTGAAACTTTCTCCTTTTTTTGTGTTCTCCACACAATCCCCATCATCATATTCTATTCCACCCATAGTGTGACGAAAATGAAGCATAGCCTAACTATATGATTTTGTAGGGATGAACTTTCTTTTGCCATGCTATTTTGAGAAGACATGATTGCTTTGATTAGTATGCTTGAAGTATTATTATTATTGTGTCAATATGAACTTTTGTCTTGAATCTTTTGGATCTGAATATTCATATCACAATTAAGAAGATTTACATTGAAATTATGCCAAAGTATCACTCCACATCAAAAAATCTTTTTTATCATTTACCTAATCGAGGACGAGTAGGAATTAAGCTTGGGGATGCCTGATACGTCTCGAACGTATCTATAATTTTTGATTGCTCCATGCTACTTTATCTACTGTTTTGGACTATATTGGGCTTTATTTTCCACTTTTATATTATTTTTGGGACTAACCTATTAACCGGAGGCCCACACCAAAATTGCTGTTTTTTTGCCTATTTCAGTGTTTCGAAGAAACGGAATATCAAACGGAGTCCAAACGGAATGAAACCTTCGGGAACGTGAGTTTCTCACCGAACGTGATCCAGGAGACTTGGACCCTACTCCAAGAAGTGCTAGAGGCGGTCACGAGGGTGGAGGGCATGCCTCGCCTGGGCGCGCCCCTACCTCGTGGGCCCCCTGTTGCTCCTCCGACGTACTCCTTCCTCCTATATATACCTACGTATCCCCAAAGGATCAGACGAGGAGCCAAAAACCTAATTCCACCGCCGCAACCTTCTGTATCCACGAGATACCATCTTGCGGCCTGTTCCGGAGCTCCGTCGGAGGGGTCATCCACCACAGAGGGCTTCTACATCAACACCATAGCCCCTCCGGTGAAGTGTGAATAGTTTACTTCAGACCTTCGGGTCCATAGCTAGTAGCTAGATGGCTTCTTCTCTCTTTTTGGATCTCAATACAATGTTCTCCCCCTCTCTCGTGGAGATCTACTCGATGTAATCTTCTTCTTTTTGTGGTGTGTTTGTTGAGATCGATGAATTGTCGGTTTATGATCCAGTATTATCTATGGAAAATATTAGATTCTTCTCTAAATTCTTTTATGTATGATTGAGTTATCTTTGCAAGTATCTTCGAATTATCCCTTTTGGTTTGGCCAACTAGATTGGTAGTTCTTGCAATGGGATAAGTGCTTAGCTGTGGGTTCAATCTTGCGGTGTCCTTACCCAGTGACAGAAAGGGTTGCAAGGCACGTATTGTATTGTTGCCATCAAGGATAACAAGATGGGGTTTTTATCATATTGCATGAATTTATCCCTCTACATCATGTCATCTTGCTTAAGGCATTACTCTATTTTTGACTTAATACTCTAGATGGATGCTGGATAGCGGTTGATGAGCGGAGTAATAGTAGTAGATGCAGAATCGTTTCAATCTACTTGTCTTTGACATGATGCCTATATACATGATCATTGCCTAGATATACTCATAACTATGCTCAATTATATCAATTGCTCAACAGTAATTTGTTCACCCATCATAGAATACTTATGCTCTTGAGAGAAGCCACTAGTGTAACCTATGGCCCCCGGGTCTATTCTCATAATATCAATCTCTATCACTTTATTTACTTGCTTTGCTTTTACTTTTCCTTTTACTTTTTACTTTGCATCTATCTATCAAAAATACCAAAAATATTATTTATCATCTCTATCAGATCTCACCCTCGTAAGAGACCGTGAAGGGATTGACAACCCCTAATCGCGTTGGTTGCGAGTAGCTATCGTTTTGTGTAGGTACGAGGGACTTGTGCGTGGTCTCCTACTGGATTGATACCTCGGTTCTCAAAAACTGAGGGAAATGCTTACGCTAGTTTGCTGCATCATCCTCTCCTCTTCGGGGAAATCCAACGCAGTGCTCAAGAGGTAGCAGCCCGCCGAGGCCAAAGGTTGCGGCGTGTGCTCCTTCGTCGGCCAGAGATGGGGTCGGCGCAACTTGGCGCCCGGTGTTGATGGCCGGGTTGGCGTTGAGCTGGGCCTGGAGTCTGCCCGGAGTCGCGTGGGCACGTATGGGGCCGCCATACGGCCCGCCCTGGACCTAGGGTGGCAGCTGGAAGCAGAAAGGAGGCGCTCCCAAGGCGGCGGCGTCCAGGAGTTCGGCTACTCGCTCGAGCAACACGTCAGGGGCGCCCTCCAGTAGCCGGCACCGTAGCAGCTCTCGGGCTACCGTGAGTGCGGCCCTGGAGTTCGCCTGCTCCCGTCGGGTGTGCGGCGCTGTGGCCGTGGCGTGGTCCGAAGCTCTTGCTGCTGACCGCAACTGCCGCGGTGTGAGGGCAGGTTGTGTTTAGCTACGTTGCCCGCGCCCCGCAGCGCCCTGCGGAGCGCGAGCTGCCTGAGGCGCAAGGTTGAGGTCGCCCTGGGCCGGCGGCACGGTGTTGACGGGCGACGCCGCCCAGCAGTCGGTGTTGGCAGTCGGGTCGCTTGACATCAGGGTGGCGAGGTGACGAAACGCGAGGCGGCGGAAGAAGGATTCTGGCGCACCCCTACCTAGTGCGCCAAATGTCTGATTTTGGGTGCCGGCTGACCCTTGAGGTTCAAACACTGGGGTGCGCACGAAGATCTTTCCCCTACCAGCTCACATCTCGAGGTCTCGCAAGGATCTAAGCAAGAAAGATGAACACACATGGGACACGAGATTTATACTTGTTCAGGCCACCATTGTGGTGTAATACCCTACTCCAGTGTGTGGTGTGGTGGATTGCCTCAGGGGCTGATGGTGAATAGTACAAAGGGAGAACAGCCTCGCGAGGGGCTATTCTTGAGCTGGCGCGATGAACTACTTGGATGAGTTCAGTCGCTTCTCTCTCTCTCTCTGGTCGATCTCTTTCTCGATGCTCTACCCTGTGGTGGCTAGTCCTATTTATAGAGCGAGGCCCTGGGCCTCTTCCCAAATAATGAGTAGGAAGGGCGCCAACAATTGGCTATTTTGAAGGGGAACATCTAGTACACTTATCCTGATTAAAGTTTGTCTTCGGCTGCCAAAGGCTCTGACGATGACGCCGCCCTGGGCTCCACGATGACCTCCATCATGTTGTTCTGCTGGTCTTGGTCTTGTTGCACCAAAACGGTAACCTTTGCCTGATGCCTTGGTCTGTGCTTGCCCCCTTTGCACCGAAAGGGAAACAAGGACACTGTGCAGGCCGGCGCCCGCCTGGCGCCCGCCTGGCCTTCGATCATCATGGCTTGCGTCACGGGCCCCTCGGGAGGTACCCTGCCTTGATCTCTCCGCCTCCTCGTGATCCTGCCTGAGGAGGCTGCTCCTGAGGAAGCTTCCTGTCGTCCGCCCCGCAAGGCTTGGCCCCTCGCGAGGGTCTTGAACTTGAGCTGATGAAGCTGGGCTGCATTCGGCCCCCACTTGAGCCACGCTGTAGGCCGCAGGCAGGCAAGTCTGGGGGCCCCCGTTCCAAGAACGCCGATAGGCTCCTGTTCAACCACCCCTCCACCGGCTACTGTTCATCCACCCCTCCACCGTCTATTGTTCATCCAGCCCTCCACGGGTCGTCCTGTTCATCCAGCCCTCCACGGGGTCCTGTTCATCCAGCACCAACCGGCTTGATCGATCGGGGTCCTATTCATCCAGAGGCAACACCACAGGGTCCTGTTCATCCACCCCCACCGCTCACTATTC
>NC_041385.1:300036070-300139163 GCF_002162155.2 Triticum dicoccoides | reverse complement strand
TAGCAGCAGTAGCGAAGGAATCGCTCGATCGGGTTCAGTTAACAGCCATCGATCTATCGCTCGGGTTCAGTAATGCGTAGCCTGCAGTGCATTCTCTCGGGTTCAGTTAGAGCCCAACGCCTCGCTCGGCCTCAGTTACAGCCAACGCCTCGCACACACGCGCGTACATGTACGAGAGAAATGTGTATCACTCGGCCCCCGACCACCCACCGTAACCGGGAACTCGCCGAAATTTTCCTCGCCCTCGCTTCTACCATGATTTATTCCGTCATGGACGGCCCAAAGAATGTCATGCAGCTGCATCTATGGCTCGCCCAGGACGAAAAGCCCATTTCCTGTCATGATTTTTTGTCATAGAAGTAGGAGCCCACCACATCTATGATGATACTGGGTTTTGTCACAATTATTGTCATAGAAGTGTCATAAGTATGACAGAAAAATTTTGTTCGGCCCAAAATGTCACGGATATGTCTTTTTTTGTAGTGTATGCTGTTTTCCGCATGGGGTACATGATATGTTTGCAATCCATCAAAGTGCTCCTCTAATCTCCTCACTTCCTTGATGTACGCCATCATCAATGGACTTTGGTAATCCTTGTTGACTTGTCTCTTCACCATCTATGAATCTCGTCGAATGATCAGCTTCTTAATTCCAAATTCAGCTGCAACCCTGAGCACGATAAGGGGCCCTTCATACTATGTTGTATTGTTGGTTGCTTCTTCCGGACAAAATGCATTTGGACGATGTACTTCAAGGGCTCCCTGGAGGGGGCGACAAGAAGCACGCCAGCCCCTGCACCTTGTAGGGAAGAAGCACCATCAAAATACATAATCCATTCTTGGGAATAACTGTCTGTGTCACTTCCTCATCAGGGGTTGGCGTCCATTCTGCAATAAACTCTGCCAATGCCCTACTCTGGATAGTTGATGTGCTTTCAAACTTCAAACCAAAGATGGATAGCTCCAAAGCCCACTCCACTATTCTGCCGGTAGCCTCGGGGTTTCAGAGCATCTGTTTCCTTGAGGCCATGATGAGACCAAAAATCAACTTTTTCAAGCCAAGTTACCTCGATCGGGACTCCTGTAACAGGGATCTGATGAAGCACACTAGGCGATGCACCACTTTATTCCTTGTCATGTCCTTGGGGTTTCCCTCGTTGTCATCCTCACTGCTGTCCTGATCCTTGCCTAACTCTGTCGGTCTCTGCTCACTCTCTATCTCATCCACTTCTCGCTGCGCTACCAAGGCTGCACTAACCACTTGGTGGTTGCCGCTAAGTATAGCAGCAGCGGCTCCTGGGGTTTGGGAGCAACCAAGGTTGGCACAGAGGACAGGTAGGCCTTCAACTCTTGCAAAGCTGCATCTACTTCTGAGGTGTACTTCATAGGACCTGCCTTCTTTAAAATTTTGAAGAACGGTAGGGCACGCTCCGCAATCTTGGAGATGAATTTGCTTAGCGTGGCAACACATCCTATTAGGTGCCTCACATCCTTAACTGTCCTTGGTGCTTGAATCTGCTCGATACCTTTGATCTTATTGGTGTTGGCTTCGATCCGGCGATGGGATACAAAGAACCCAAGCAACTTGCTAGAGGAAACACCAAACACACACTTCTTCGGATTGAGCTTCAAGTTGATCTTGTGCAAATTACTAAATGCCTCTGCCAAATATTGAATAAGGGTGGCCCTATCCTTGGTCTTGACCAAAATATCAACCATATAAGCTTCTATGTTTTTGTGCAGTTGTGGCTCAAAACCGATCTGGACTGCTTTTGCAAAAGTGGACCCGACACTCTTTAATCCAAATGGCATGCGGACAAAGTAGTACGTACCACATGGAGTGATGAACGATGTCTTCTCCTTATCTTCTTTGGACATGAAGATTTGGTGATATCCAGAATATGCATCCAGAAATGAGAGCAAATCATGGCCTGATGTGGAATCCACAATCTGATCAATACGCGGCAAGGGATACGGGTCCTTCAGACAAGCCTTGTTGAGATATGTGAAATCAATGCAAAGCCTCCACAACCCATTTGCCTTCTGTACTACCACTGGATTTGCTAAGCACGTAGGATGCAGTACTCCTCTGACCAAACCAGCTGCTTCAAGTTTCTTGATCACTTCTGCAATGAACTGCGGCCTCTTTGAGGCCTGTTTCCGGACTTTATGTTTGACAGGTCGGGCATGTGGGTGGACAGTAAGGTGGTGCTCAATTACTTCCCTAGGAACACCAAGAATATCAAATGGTTTCCAGGCAAACACATCTACATTCGCTTGCAGGAAGGCAACGAGCATGCTTTCCTATTTGTCATCGAGGGCGGTGCTGATAGTGAAAGTACTATCAATTCCAGCCAGCCCAACTGAGACCCTCTTCACTTGGGGTGCAGCAACCTTAGATCTCTTGTTATTTGAACAGTACAACACGCCATCAACAGGTGTTATGCACTCGGTGGGGGCACACTTCTCGGACTCTTTGTTGAAGGTCCTAGAATCCCTCTTCTTTCCATCACTTTCCTTGGCGCGAACAGCTGCCGCCGCCGCCTTTGCAGCGACCGCGTCCTAGTACATCTTGTCCACACAAATGATTGCATCCTTCTCATGTGATGGGATGGTGATAACTCCGAGTGGCCCAGTCATCTTCAGGGTGTTGTAGGCATAGTGGGATGCCACCATGAATTTAGCCAGAGCCGTGCGTCCAAGAATACCATTGTATGGCAGGGGGAGATCGACCATGTCAAACACAATCTTCTAAGTCCGGTATTTCAGTTCTCCCCCAAAAGTTACCAGCAGCATGATCTTTCCTTTAGGATGACCCCTGCCGGGATTAACTCCCTGAAATATGCCAGTAACTTCAAGCTCTTCCTCTGCTATCTGAAGCTTGCTGATAACTGCAGGGGAAATCAGTTTCAGTCCGGCCCTGCCATCTACCAACATCTTCATGTCTTTGAGGTTGTGAATTTTTTGGAGAAACTAACAATGGCAGGAACCCTACCGCAGTGATATGGCTAGGATGATCCTCCTCATCAAATATGACGGGCGCACGGGACCATTTGAGCGGCTTCTGGGCCTCTGGCGCTAGTTCCACGGCATTGACTTCTCGTGCCCACCACTTGAGCTGGCGGTGAGAGCTGTGCAAAGATGCACCCCCGTCAACACATAGGGCGTCAGCGGCCTCCTGAAACTCTTGCTCACTGGCTTCCTCTTCATCCCCTCCATCAGTCTCCTCATCACAGGCTTCCTCCTCTCGACCCCTGGTGGGTTTTCCTTGGTTCCGAAAAGGTTTGCTGGGGCGATTTACTTCACCACCCCGACCCTTACCGCCAGCAACAGTCTGACCCTTTTCCTTATCACTCTTCTCATACTCTGCTCTTTGTCTCTTGACAAGCTGCTCAACTTGATAACACTCTTGAAGGTTGTGGCCCTTAGTCCGATGAATCTTGCAGTGCAGCACATCACCTTTCCCGGCCTTCTCGGCAGCAGCGGCTTCTCGACAGTCAACGCACATGGCAGCTTCCTTGTCAGGGGCCTCAGCTTTGGCCTTCTTGCCGGTACTAGGAGTTCATGATCCTTCAACGGTCATCACTGCCTTATCCCTCCGCTTCTTACTGTGCTTCTTGCTCTTCTTCTGATTGATTGATTCATCATCATCCTCTGAATCAACATTGATGCAATCTTCCTCTCAGGGCAAGTTCCTTCCCTCCTCCATCTAAGCACACTTATCAACCAACATGTAGATCTCCTTCACAGTCATGGGCAATCACACGTTCATCTTAGAACGAATTCGGCAGTTGCGCACATTGGACCAGAAAGGAGCTATCATAGCTGCTGGATGGATATTTGGAATATTTCTATGAACTTTGTTGAATCTCTGTAAATACATACAGAGGGTTTCTCCTTCCTTCTATTGGAGAAGTTGCAGGTTGCTGGGTCGGCCTGGCTCCTGGTGGCCACCGGTGAAGGCACTGATGAATTCGTGGCACAGGTCTGCCAACGACGAAATGGAGTTCTCTGGCAAGTGCATCAGCCAAGATCTCACATTGGACTTGAGGGACAAAGGGAAGTAGTTGGCGAACACCTTCTCATCTCTTCCCCCGGCAGCCTGAACAACGATAATGTAGATGCTCAGGAACTCTACTGGGTTCAGCCTCCCATCATACTCCTCAGGTATTTCTGGTTTGAACATGCGAACAGACCGCCAACGGACTTGCCACAGTTCATGGGTAAAGCTGGGGCAGCCAACCTCGAAAGGTAGGCCCCCATCAATATCGATTGCGGGCTCGTTGACGTCGGGGCCATCGCACTCGTCGGTTTGGCTGAGGTCATCGCGACATTGCTCAACGACGCGCGCGTCTCCTCTTCGCGTATCCTCTGGGGTTTGTCATTGGCCTGCACGTGCTCGAGGGTTATAGGAGGCCATCCAGATGTCGTTGGGGTCTTGATTTGGTTGCGCTTGTGCTGGCTGCCATGGCGGGAACTGCACCGTGGGGACGGACCCCATCGTACGGGCAGCGGCATCAGCTGTCATTGTCGCTTTGGGAGGCCATGGTGGGTCGGCTCGCCATGAGCCTCCAGCTTTGGCGAAACCGATCAAACTTTGGATGGTCACACGCCAGTCGTCCATCTTCTCAGCCGCTGGCAGAAACCTCAACAGCAGCTGAGCCCGCGCCATGGCCTCCGAGGCTATACTTGGCATGGATGACGATGCAGTCGATCGCGTCGTTGCTCGGCCCTTGACAGTGCCAGCGGAGGCAGCACCACACCCCTTTTGTTGCAGTGATACTACTTGGATGGCATGGTGGTGCGGCGAAGGCGTTCAAGGGCCAGTGGCTCCGTTGAGCATAACAGCTAGGTCGACCCGTCCCGAGGGTGGTGCATACGCTACGGTCGCACTTGCGGCGGGAGCAGTCGGAGGACGGCAGTTCGCCCCGGTCCGAGCACCGTTGCTATGGCTGTGCTTGTCGGCAGGCGAATGGGGCGTAGATGGAGTAACCCCTTCGCCTAGGATTTGTGGAGTGCGGCCGTCGGGGTGTTGCTGATGCTACTCTCCTCCGGTGCCTCTTGCTCCTGCGTCGGCGGTAGGGGAAGTGGTGGCGGTGCCGCCTGCGCTGACCACATCCCCAATAGCGCCTAGGTCCTCGCGCGTCTCCGCGCCCCCCGTAGTGTAGGAGGTCGCGGGCGGCGGAGCCTTCGAGGTGGATGGATGAGCCAAGGAAGCGGGTTTTTTCTTGGGTGCCTTAGTTGATGGCGTCGTCAAAGATGCAGATGGCGATGAAGGTGATGCGCTGCTCACTTCTTCAGGTTCACACAAGCAATCCCCCTAGCTAGCGCGCCAAAGATGTCGCGGGAAACCATGGCCACCTACGGGACCAGGAGGCCCCTTCCTGGTTTGGCAGGGGGGAGTCGCGTTGCACAAAGATCATACGAGTGTGAGGCAGCATGACAGAGATCACACGGGCAGTTTTACCCAAGTTCAGGCCGTCACGAGGCATAAAACCGTACAACTGCTTTCGGTGGATTTATGGTGGAAATGTGGTGGTGGAGTGTAGTACACTTGCCCGGCAAGGGTTGCCTCAGTGCGACAGCGACTACGTGCCTATGGGGGTGTGAGTTATCCAACCTTTTAACCTTGTTTACGATTGCCGAGGGCCTCCTTTTCTATATCAAGGGGTCACCACAATGGCATAGTAGTCATTATGCATTGATATGATAGCAAACAGTGCGATCATACCTAACTCTGTGGGCTGACAGTGCGCATTTAATACACCGGTCAACGCCACATCGTTGGTTACCCGGCAAGGCTTGCCGGGCTACCTTGCCTGCTCCACGCCTGCTTGTTTGACATGTCGCAGGACGGGTGTCATCTGTGTGTTTTTCCTATAGGGAGAGGCTGCCATGTGGTGAATGGCTGCAACTTAATCACTCTGCGGCTTGACATCGCACTGATCGACGACGTGAGTCATGGTGGAGTGGTTGGTGAGGTGATTTAGCCTCCGCAAGTCCTGGCAGGCCTTGTCGGGATGCCTCAGTTGTCTTCTTCTGGGAGTGGCCTCGTCCCTTGCCGGGCTCGCCTGCCCGGCAAAGGAGGCCTTTCTCTTGACGATATCTTGCTTCTCTGGCTTGGTCTTGGTCCCTCTGATCTGCTTGTTGGTCCTTCGAATCTCTTGGTTTCTTGTACTCTGTCTTGGGTTGGTGCATCAATCTTGATCCCGTGCCTGTGCAAAGTCAGGGAAACAGACCCAGGGTTTGTTGCACCGACACTGCAGTTCCAGTGGATCAGGTTAAGGCAGCACCGTGGGGATGGATCAGCTGCGATAGACAAGGTGATCGTTGGAGCAGCTCCTTGGAGGTGGAGGACAAGGCGGTTGAACCGGCAGGACGATGAGATCAATGACGGATCCTCATCTGGGGAGGTGGATGAGGGACATCGAGCTGTTGTGTTGCACGACATTGTCGGGGAAGAGGCTCCGCCTGGGCAGCGGTGAGGTGGAGGACGTAGGAGGGTGGGGTTTCGCGACTAGAGCAGAGAGGTTATGGCGGCCTAGGATTTCGACTAGCGAAAACGAGGCGATGGGAGGGGGAACCATGACTTAGGGATGCGCTTGTCCAAAATGTAGGGTGTGTTACAAAAGTGCCCCCACCGATTTGAACTAGTGGCCCTTTCGGCTTAGGGTTAGAAGGGGGATTTGCATGTCAGGATTTGGCAGCCGAATGGAGTTTTCGCGCGTGTTGTACTTTCAGGATAGCAAGGCGCGAGTTTTGGGAGCATGATTCCTGAATTTTCTAGATAACAAGGCACATGTTGAATTTTAGGGACAAGCCTAAGGTGTAATAATGTACGTACCAAATCAATTCACACTTCCCTCAACGAAAAACAAAAAAAAACTATTTGCACCACACGAACAAAGATCTTGTCCCATTTTACTGTACAAATGCTATTCAAAGCAATGAATCCATGTTATGTCCAATTAAATTTTTTTCAGTGGTTGTATAGTGCATGTAAACTACTCATACGAACATTTTAGTGCATTCCAAATGTGTATACTACCGCTGCAATTCGAACTAAATTTGAATTTATTTCTCTATTTGAATAAGAATATACAATCATGATTGTTGCCAACTTAAACCATCATTCGTGTATTATCTTAACAACACACCACATGATTACTATAGAGATAGATATGAACTATGTGTACTATATGAACTCGAATTCAAAATTTTGAATACACTTGATGTTGATTCCAAATAATAGTACATTTGATGTACTAACTAGATCTTCATAATCTAAACCATGTTTCATATGTACACTATGTTTATCACACAAAGTATAGTGCCTCGCCCCCTACATTATGACATGTATTTAGCCCTGAGCTTCAAAAGCCACACATTATCACAAATTCAATTAAATGTTCTATATATTATATGTAGTATAACATGTTCATAACCACACCATGCGTATCACCATTATATATATTCATGCATGCATCTTTTTAAAACACTATGGTATGTTCTTCAAATATCTGAACCCACTTTTATAATGAATTATGATCTCTATTCATCTTTTGCACCCACACAATCCTCTTATCTTTGTAGCTAGAGCTAACTTTCTGTCGTGCATGTACGTGCCAACCTCCCTCTCACCCTCCCCTAGCATTCTCTAGCTCCATCTCGAACATTCGTCTTTTCACTTTAGGTCGTTGTGACGACCCGAGATCGACGCTCCATACGCCTTCCAGTTATTTCGTTGTTGCCGTGTGTTTTATTTGCTTGTTTCATTCATCATCGCATTCACATTGCATTCAAGTGTTTTTTTAACTCATGGACCATTCGTAGTTGCCGCTTGTTCCTCGTCTCATTGACCTTTCTCGAACCAACCGTTCTTTTGTTGTCCGACCGTTTGACCCTCTCTTCATAGTGCACTTACTCCCTCGTGTGCGCGTCCGAACTTTTTCGTACCCGAACCGGGCTGTCATTACCGATGGTTCCGGATCATCTCCAAACATCCTTAAAATATCTTTGATTCTTTGTTATACTCTCCTAGCCTATTTTTCCCAGGCTGTCCGATCACGATCGGAGGGATACGATAACCCCTAAGCTAACCCACTTGCTATATGTATACAGATGATAACCTAGCCCTAGCATGTCCCATCCATCCATCCCCTCACCCGCCGCTGCCACCCTCTACCATCGGGAACCTCCCAGATCCACTTCTCCAACCAGCCATCCAATCGAGAACCTTCCCGATCCACCCACGAAACGCAACCTCCGACTACCTGCCTTGTTCTCCACGCCGCTCCGTTCCCAGCCTCCCACTCACAGCTGCACGCCCGACCTCAAGCTCTCCTGCAGGCAGCCGACGCTTGATCTAGGTTGGATCGAGGCCACGACCTCTCTCGCCTCTCTCTCCTCCGCCCAAGCACTCGCATGAGAGATGCCCGGTGCTCCACCCAAGGAAGCAACAGCGCCCGAGCGCTCCTCCTCCTCGCAACCCACTGCCCCGACGAACCTCGCTGCCAGCGACCACCTCCTGCAGGCCCGTACCGCCTCCTTCCTCCCTGCACCCCTTCTCTTCCTTCCCTTTTTCTCTAAGCACCATCACTTCCTCGTGTTTTTTTCACACAGAAACTCCAACCCCTGGCCGTGGACACCCGTGCTTCCCTAGCTCCTTGCATGTCCACGCCATCGGCGACAACAACAGCAGCAGGTCATGCCGACGGCCTCCTCCCTGCCTCACCCGGTGCTCAAGCACCACCGCGCCACCCCTACTCCCTTCCATTATTTCCCTCTATCTCTCCCTCTGTCTTTCTCATAGTTCATGTCTCTCTACAGGGAAACGCATCGCTGCTCATCGCCATGGTTGGCCCTGCCAAGCTCCATCCCAGCATCCAGATCAGGCCGGGAACCGCCTCCTCGCCGCCCTATCGTCCATATCCAGCCACCCCTTCTTCCCGTCACGCTGCCCTCTGCCAAGTCCACCGTTGCCAGCCTCTACTTCCTCTATAACGAGCAGCAGCACGCTCATCAGGCGCCTGCCTTCCCTATTCCTGCTCGATTGGGCTGCAAGCCTCTCCAAGGCCCAGCTAGCTCTGCCTGCCCCAAGCATCCCCACCAACTAGACTTTGGCCCATGGTGAGGCCACCTCCCTGCTGCCCTCTCATCCGGATCCTGCCACCCCTGCTTATCGTTGCGCCGTCATTGGCCTATGCTTCCTCTGCAACGAGTAGGATCACACTCATCATTCACCCACCTCCCCTAGTCCTGCTCAACTCGGCTACGAGCCTCTCCAAGGCCCAGCTGGCTCTGCCTGCCCCAAGCCTCTCCACCAACTGGGCTTTGGCCCATGGTGAAGCCACCTCCAGCGCCCAAGCTCATGTTGGGCCAACCAGTTTTGGCCCTCTTCTATTTTTTTCCTCTCAGCGATTTATCTATTTATCCAGAGAATTACTGTTTTACAGAAAAAACCCCCTCAAACTTCATGCATTTAATAACTCTAGAACCGTGCATCATATGTAAAAACATTATATATGTAAAATGCTTATAATTTCATCTAGTTTCATAATATGCCACTTCCATCCATGCTAAAAATGTTTAAATATATATTTTCATTAATCTTCTCAAATGACATGTTAAAATGGTTTGATTCATAACTAATTAACCGTAGCTCTGAATTAAATAAACTTTATATGTAAATGGTGTAGAAAAATGCATAGATTAACATGGTGGCATTACTTTGCATGTTTAACAACTCTAATAGTGTGTATAGGGCATAATAGTAGCAAATTCGAAATATGCATATGAGGATTTTCCGGAATTGTTGTTTGTTGTTCCGGTCTCATTAAACTTGCCTAGATAGGTAGTTTTATTATGCTTCACCTCTTGCCATGTTAACCAAAATTTAAACTTGTTGTAACTAAAATGAGAGAGAAATAAATAATTGAATGTGGTGTTTCGTCAATATGCAATTGCATATTGAGCTCCACTTAAATTGTAGTGTTGTTTGTTGCACTTTGCCATGCCATGCCTATTTAAACCGGACATGCTTCATACTTGATTGTGCATCATGTCATGATTATGCTTGTTGGTTTACCATGTTGTTTGCTTCTTTACTGTTGTGCTTCTTCTCGATAGTTCCGGTTACGTTGCGATTTTCAGGATTCGTTTAACTACGTTGGTTCGTCTACTTCATGGACTCGGTCTTCTTACTAGCAGGATTTCAGGCAATATGACCTTCACCTTGGATCTCATTACTATCTTCGATATGCTAGTTGTCTCGATGCTATCACTATGTCGCACTACCTACTACTTGTTTATCAAGCCTCCAGAATTGCCATGACGGCCCCTAACCTTTTCCACCATCATAGCAGACCGTTGTTTGGCTATGTTACCGCTTTCCAAGTGTAGTGCAGGTTGTTCCATGTTGGGACATGTATATCTTGGGATATCACAATATCTCTTATTTAATTAATGGATCTATATACTTGGTAAAGGGTGGAAGGCTCGGCCTTTTTCCTGGTGATTTGTTCCACTCTTGCCGCCCTAGTTTCAGTCATATCGGTGTTATGTTCCTCGATTTTGCATTCCTAACATGGTCGGGGTTTACGGGCCCACCTTGACAGTTTGCTCTAAATAAAACTCTTCCAGCAAGGCCCAACATTGGTTTTACCGTTTGCCTAATAACAACTAAAATGTGCATAGGGACTTTTCGGACCCCAAGAACTTAATTAACAACCCCGGGCCAGTGCTCCTCATGAGTGTTGGTCCATACTAGAGCACCTTGCGGTGCCCCCTTGGCAACTTGGGTCTCAGCTGTCGTAAGCTTAGCTCATCCGATCATGGCCTGAGACGAGATACGCGCGGCTACTATCAGGGCGTCGGCAAGTCAGGAGGTCTTCCTAGTTTTGTATTACCATTATCGAAATGTCTTGTGTACCAGGATTCCGAGCTTGATTGGGTTGTTCCGGGAGGAGGATTTTCCTCTGTTGGTTGTGAGAGTTTGTTATCGACTATGTTCGGACACCCCTGCAGGGTTTGATCTTTCGAAAGCTGTGCCCGTGGTTATGTGGAAGATGGGAATTTTTAATATCCGGTTGTAGAGAAATTGACACCAGATTCGAAATAAAATACGCCAACCATGTCTGTAACCGTGACTGTCTCTTTTCGAGCAAGTTCGGGAAGAGAATGTGGTGGGGTTATGTTTGACTCATAAGTAGTTCAGGATCATTTCTTGATCATTCTAGTTGCGACTGTTATGCGTAGTCACTCTTCTTACTCTTGTACACGTAAGTTAGCCACCATACAATGCTTAGTCGCTTGCTGCAACCTCACCACATATCCATTCCATACCCATTATGCTTTGCAAGTCTTGACACCCATGGCAATGGGATTGCTGAGTCCTCCTGGCTCACAGATTACTACAACAACAGCTGCAGGTACAGGTAATGTGATGATTTGACGTGAGAGCAATGGTTGCTTGTTTTGGAGTTCTTCTACTTATTCTTCCTCGATCAAGGGACATAGGTTCCGAGTTGGGAGCCAGGCCTAGCAGGGTGGATGTCATTCTTCTTTTTCGTTTGATTTCATCCATAGTCGGATCCTGCTTTTCTGTATGATGATTGCTATGTATTGATGTATTGTTGTATGAATGTTGTAACTTGTGGCGACTGTTAGCCTTTATCTCATACTCCCATCTGTTTAGTACATGGTATGTTGTAATGATATTCACCTTGCTATGCGCTCAAAATATGATTGTGCCCCAATCATGAATTCATCATGTGATTGGGATAGAATCACATCTTGGGTGCGACAAGTTGGTATCAGAGCCTTACGAACCTTAGGAGACTCCTTGATTGATCGAACCGTTACCATTGTTCAGTCTAGAAAAAAAACTATTTTGAGTCCAGTTATATCGGAGAGTAGGCATTATTTTTACTCCTCATCCCCTCGTCGCTTTGGTAAGGACTCGTGAAGTATATGTTTTGACTTCACTCTCCTTTTTTTACTCAAATTTTTTTAGGATGACGTGGGTATTGTTGGTATCGTTGCGATATCGATGTGACAGGGATTCTGTCTTGGTGCCTCCGGATTGTATGGATTGGACCCAGGGAGTTGATCTGCAAGGTGTATTCGTCATAGTTGTTATCATCTCAGTTCCGGAATACCAGAGGATGCTGACATCAAAACGCTCCCATACTTTTTATGGTGGCAAATAGTGTCGTGACATATCCCCAGTACTGGAGGAGATAGCACGGATGATCTTCCATGACTAGTATTGTTGTGTATTCGAAGGTCTGAGGTACAGGAGTTTCCTAGATTTCTTGGTTATGTGTTGATCGCATTCGGAACATTGGAGCATAGAATTCTGTTAGGAGTAGTGTGATGATTTTTGCTGCATGTAGCCGTGGGACCAGATTGCATAGCAAAGAAGTTTTGGGAGTTCTCAGGTGGGAATTCAAGTAGTTACCTAGGTTTATCCTTCCAACAAATGCACGAGGGGTTATGTATTTGTTTTCGGTTTATTCTGCAAACCAAATCTTTGTTTTGTTTTGAGTTGTGGTATTCGAGTTTCTTTGATGTCAAATGTTGATCCATACCTTCCGTAAATGGTGTTGTCATATTTCTATGGGAGTGCTAATCCTTCTTCATGATCGAGATTGTCATGTAAATTCTTCTCAACCGACATGCTTCTCTTCAAGTTAACCTGACCCCTTCAACATTTGCAAGATCAATTATTAGCTCTTCCCAATAGTGTTCGTTTTTCCCATCCCAGGTTGCATTTGTTTTTTCCACCATCCCAACCTCTTCTTCAAGGACTCGGATTTCTTAATCAAGTATCCATTCTATGATGTGAAGTATCTTCCTTCATTTCCTTCAATGTTCTTATCCGGTGATTCTTGTTGAAGATGCTCAGGAGCTACAAGTTCATCATTCTTTCGTTCTCATTTTCTTCTCCGTAGTGTACAGGATATCTCAGAAGATTCGTGTTTCCAATCTTAATCTATTCAACCTATGTTGAGGTTGTTATCTCATCGAAGCCATTTAAATCAACCGATGCATTTTCTCTTCCTAAGCAATTTCTTTCCAATGGTGTTCCTTTTGAGTGGGCCCATAACCCACGGTTCTTTTCCTAGGATCTTACCTGACTCTTCTAATTTTCCTAGAGTGATTCTCAAATTCTTTTACAAGTTTGACTAAGAATGAATTTCTTCAGTCATATGCCTTCTCCAAGATCGCTTCCAAATTATTTTCATCGTTGCTTCAACCTTTATATTATTCATTCTTCCGGAGTATCTCCAAGTTCTTCAAGGTGATTCTCATCGTCATTCTAAGCTTGGAAGACCAAAGAAGAATTTCTCCTAAATCTTCGTCCATTCTCTTGAAGATTCATGGTTCTAGTTCATGACATCTCCACAGTTTTTTTGGATTCTGGAAATTCTTTTCATAACCATCCGAAGCATTTCAAAGCTATTTTCATTTTGATTCTCTGAAGGCCATCATTTTATTCTTCATACTCAACGTTTAGCTCTTGTTCCCAATTCTTCTGGTGCATCGTTCAAGTATTCTCGAGTCAGCTCGTGATCTCTTTGTTCTCATATATCTAAATTCCCTCAAGTCTCTTCGTTCATTTTCAATTCTTTCCAGTGATTCGTTCCCTTTCATCATTCATTTTTCAGATTCTTATGGTGGATCATTTAACGTTCCTCTTCCTTTATTATCGTATCATTTCATTCATTCTTTCCAAATCCTACCGGTGATTCATTGAAGACCTTCCCAAGTTGCGCTCTATCTCTCTTCAATCTTTTTCAAGATGAATAAGTACGATGCAAAATCCATGGATTGTCATCACTTTCAGTTAATGAAGGATAAGCATAACATAATTCTTATTCTTATTTCCTCGATGTGATTAATTTCTTATTTCGGGAGTTTGTTCATCACATCGCATTTCTTGGTTCTAAGTTGTTCATCTTTTCTTTTCTGGAGTTCCAAGATTTCTCGATTATATCATCCCGAAGGTCCATCTAAACCATTGCAAGGCTTCATCTTGTTATTTTCAATTTTCTTTTATGGTGATCATCTTTTTATCTATCCGGAGTTCTTCGAAAGTTTCTTCATGGTGGTTCGTTAAGGATTTAATTCATCCTTTAAGTGTTGTGTCAAGATTCTTTTGGAGGAGCTCATATATTCTTCTTCTTGCATTTTGATGTGCAATTCTTTTGACCTTATTTTTTGAGGTGGTGTTATGTCATTCTTGACAATTTCTTCATGTTTCATGATTCATGTGTTGTCAAGAATGAGGTATTTTAAATCCATCAATCTCTTTGTTGGAGTTATCTTGGTAAAGATTTCACCTAAGACTTCTCGAAGGAATGTTGCTATTTGTGGTGCTTATCAATGATCCAAGTTTTCTCCTATCCTATCGGCGAAAGGAGTTTTCATCTCTTCGTTGATCTCAACCAATCAATTGTTTCCTTTAGTGCCCGGTCGTCACCATATAATTTTGAGATGTTTTCCAAAAGTCCACGGGAATCATATTTGTTGTTTTTTATTTTTTCAACAACTCCATTCAACCCTTCTTTGTAAGGATGCTCTTTCAAATTCATTTGAGGTAGAAGATGTTGTTTTCTTCTTTGTTTTTTTCATTCCATTCTCTCAATTTTTCCGGAGGCATTGTGTTGTTGCTCTTGTCAAGTATCATCCAATCTTGTCAAGTTCATGCCCAAATCCTTCTATTTTCAACCGGAGTGCTGCCCAAATTCTTTCAATCTTATTCGTTGTCTATCTCATTTTAACCTGAGTGGTTTCAAAGTGTATCTGGTCCCTTAAGCTCTTTGTTCTCATCGTATGCCTTGTTCCTCTTGTCCAACGGACTGTTTGCATTCTTGTTCATCTCCGTTGTATTCTTTCAAGTAGTTCAACCTCTCAAGGTTCATTGTTTCACTCATTTGTCAAAGAAGCAACTTAGTATTTCCTATTTTCTCTGTTTTTCAATCCTAGATCTCGGGGCGAGATCTCTTGTAAGTGGGGGAGTGTTGTGACGACTAGAGACCGACACTCCAGACGCCTTCCAGTTATTTCGTTGTTTCCGTGTGTTTTATTTGCTTGTTGCATTCATCATTGCATCATTCGCATTGCATTTGGGTGTTTTTTTAAACTCGTGGACCGTTCGTAGTTGCCGCTTCTTCCTCGTCTCTATTGACCTTTCTCGGACCAACCGTTCTTTTGTTGTCCGACTGTTTGACCCTCTCTACACAGTGCACTTACTCCCTCGCGTGCGTGTCCGAACTTTCCCGAACCCGAACTGGGCTGTCATTACCGATGGGTCCGGATCATCTCCAAACATCCCTAAAACCCCTAAGCTAACCGACCTGCTATATATATATACCATCTATATATATATATATATAGATGATACCCTAGCCCTAGCATGTCCCATTCATCCATCCCCTCACCCACCGCCGCCACCCTCTTCCACGGGATCCACCCTGGCCATGCACACCCGTGCTTCCCCGGCGCCTTGCACGTCCATGCCACTCACAACAACAGTAGCAGCAGGCCATGCCGCCGGCCTCCTCCCTGCCTCGTCCGGTGCTCAAGCACCACCGCGCCACCCCTACTCCCTTCCCCTGTTCCCCTCTATCTCTCCCTATCGCTTTCTCATAGTTCCTGTCTCTCTACAGGGAAACCCATTGTTGCTCATCACCATGGCTGGCCCTGCCAAGCTCCAGCCCAGCGTCCAAATCAGGCCGGGAACCGCCTCCCCGCTGCCCTCTCGTCCGTATCCAGCCACCCCTTCTTCCCGTCGCGCCTCCCTCCTCCAAGTCCACCGTTGTCAGCCTCTGCTTCCTATATAACGAGCAGGAGCACGCTCGTCAGGCGCCCGCCTCCCCTATTCTTGCTCGATTGGGCTGCGAGCCTCTCCAAGGCCCAGCTGCCTCTACCTGTCCCCAGCCTCCCCACCAGCTGGACTTTTGCCCATGGTGAGGCCACCTCCAGCGCCCATGCTCATGTTGGGCCAGCCAGTTTTGGCCCTGTTCTATTTTTCATTCCTATCAGCGATTTATCTGTTTATCCAAAGATTTACCGTTTTATAGAAAAACCCTCAAGCTTCATGCATTTAATAAGTCTAGAACCGTGCATCATATGTAAAAACATTATACACGTAAAATGCTTAGAATTTCATCTAGTTTCATAATATGCCACTTTCATCCATGTTAAAAATGTTTAAATTGATGTTCTCATTAATCTGCTTAAATGACAGGTTAAAATGGTTTAATTCATATCTAATTAACCATAGCTCTGAATTAAATAAATTTCATATGCAAATGGTGTAGAAAAATGCATAGATTAACATGGTGGCATTACTTTGCATGTTTAACAACTCTAAAATTGTGTATAGGGCAGAACCATGGCAAATTCGAAATATGCATATGAGGATTTCTCGGAATTGTTGTTTGTTGTTTCGGCCTCATTTAAACTTGCCTAGATAGGTAGTTTTATTATGCTTCACCTCTTGCCATGCTAACAAACATTTAAACTTGTTGTAACTTAAACAAGTGAGAACTAAATAATTGAATGTGGTGTTTCATCAATATGCAAGTCATTGCATATTGAGCTCCACTTAAATTGTAGTGTTGTTTGTTGCACTTTGCCATGCCATGCCTATTTAAACCAGACATGCGTCATACTTGATTGTGCATCATGTCATGATTATGCTTGTCGTTTACCATGTTATTTGCTTCTTTCCGGTTGTGCTTCTTCTTGATAGTTCCAGTTATGTTGCAATTGAGGGTCTATTTGACTACGTTGGTTCTCTACTTCATGGAGTCGGTCTTCTTCCTAGCAGGATTTCAGGCAAGATGACCGTCGCCTTGGATCTCACTACTATCTTTGCTATGCTAGTTGTCTCGATGCCATTGCCATCTTGCGCTACCTACCACTTGTTTATCAAGCCTCCCAAATTTCCATGATAGCCTCTAAGCTTTTCCACCATCCTGGCAGACCGTTGTTTGGCTATGTTACCGCTTTCCTCGGCCCCTCCTATATCATTGCTAGTTGCAGGTGCAGTGCAGGTTGTTCCATGTTGGGACATGGATATCTTGGGATATCACAATATCTCTTATTTAATTAATGCATCTATAACTTGGTAACGGGTGGAAGGCTCGGCCTTTTGACTGTTGATTTGTTCCACTCTTTTGTCCTAGTTTCAGTCATACCAGTGTTATGTTCCTTGATTTCGCGTTTCTAACATGGTCGGGGTTTATGGGCCCCCTTGATAGTTCACTTTGAATAAAACTCTTCCAGCAAGGCCCAACATTGGTTGTACCATTTGCCTAATAACAACTAAAATTTCCATAGGGACTTTCCTTAACCCGAGGACTTAATTAATAACCCCGGGCCAGTGCTCCTCATGAGTGTTCATCCAAACTAGAGCACCTTGTGGCGCCCCCTTGGCAACTTGGGTCACAGCAACCATCAGCATAGCTCAACGATCATGGCCTGAGACGAGATATGCGCAGCTACTATCAGGGTATCAGCACGTCGGGGGGTCTTGCTGGTTTTGTTTTACCATTGTCGAAATGTCTTGTGAATCGGGATTCCGAGCTAGATTGTGTTGTTCCGGGAGGAGTATTTTCCTCCGTTGACTGTGAGAGTTTGTGATGGACTAAGTTGGGACACCCATGCAGGGTTTGATCTTTCGAAAGCCATGCCCACGGTTATGTAGCAGATGGGAATTTTAATATCCGGTTGTAGAGAACTTGACACTAGATCCAAAATAAAATACACCAACTGCGTGTGTAACCGTGACTATCTCTTTTCAATCAAGTTCGGGAAGATAACACGGTGGGGTTATGTTTGAATCATAAGTAGTTCAGGAGCACTTCTTGATCATTCCAGTTCCGACCGTTATGCACAGTCACTCTTCTTACTCCTGTACTCATAAGTTAGCCACCATACAATGCTTAGTTGCTTGCTGCAACCTCACCACTTATCCATTCTATACCCATTGAGCTGTGCTAGTCTTGACACCCATGGTAATGGGATCGTTTAGTCCTCGTGGCTCATATATTACTACAACAACAGTTGTAGGTACAGGTACTGCGATGATCTGACGTGAGAGTGATGATTGCTTGTTTTGGAGTTCTTTCGCTTCTTCTTCCTCGATCAAGGGATGTAGTTTCCGGGTTGGGAGTCTGGGCTGCCAGGGTCGATGTCATTCTTATTTTTCGTTTGATTTCATCCTTGGTCGGATCCTGCTTTTCTGTATGATGATTGTTATGTATTGATGTCTTGTTGTATGAATGGCTTAACTTGTGGAGAGTGTAAGCCTTATCTCGTACTCCCATCTATTCAGTACATGGTATATTGTAATGATATTCACCTTGCTATGTGCTCGAAATGTGTTTTTGCCCCAATCATGAATTCATCACGTGATTGGGATAGAATCGCATCTTGGGCGCTACAGTCGTTCACCCATGGTGTGTGTAGGCCCCCCAGCTCCTTCTTTCCGGCACACACCGATCGATATGCCTCTCTAGCCAGGTGTGCGTACCACGAACACAAGCTTTCCCTCTTCTCTTCTCACTGTCCATGCCTCACTCCCACTCCTCTTTTCATCCTTCCTGTACTCGCACATCCTCCCCCCTCAATATAGTATGCCCCTTGCACCACCTCCTACCTGCATCCCTCTCTCTTTATCCTTCTCTCCGGGACTTATTTGCTTGTAACACATACATGCATGTATACCCACCAATCTCCCTACATATACCTAGGTCGACTATAACTCTTTTTCCCCACACATCGATCAACGTACCTCACAAGTTATGTCTATCCCTTTCTCCGACGAAGGACGATTGATCTTCCTATGTAGTTACATCTTCTTGCCACAACCATATCGTCCACCCTCATCATTCGTGCATGCCTCTTGACCCGTCTCTCACACGCACGGGCACAGATAGGCAGGCATCCCCTCTCTTATTGATATTGCAGGCGTGCCCTCCGTTTGTCTAACAGGCCTCTCCTACCATTTGTGAGAAGCAACTCCACCACCAACCCCTCCAACACTCTAGCTCTCTCTCTCTCTCCCAACCTTTTTCCTGTCCTACACATATGCATGGATATCGATCGATCTCCCTCGGTACATACGATAGGTCTCTCTCCTTCTCCACACATATACCAACCATTGTACCTCTATAGTTAGGTCTCTGCCCCCACCCCCACCCCCCACACCGATAGTCGAGCTCTGCAGGTAGGTATCCATGCCACAGAGACAAACTACACATGTCCCCTCTCACATTCCAGTAGGCTAGCCACCCTATATCTTTGATGTGGACACACACAAATTTGATGGCACTCTTTATCGATCGCACACACACACACACACACACACACACACACACACACACACTTCATCCCTCTCTTTGATTCTATGGATACCTCACGCCGATGATACCTCCACTCTCTTCTCGTCGATCGGCCCCTCTATATATATGATATATCCAGGCCTCTATTTCATGCACATTGCATATGTGTCAGGACCCCGACTCGATGTCACATCGATCTAGCCTGTAACACCTCATATCACTTTGCGGCCTCACGCACAGTATCCCCACGGGTGTCGCCTTACCTTTGCCCAGGACCGTTTGCGCCTTTTGGCTCAAGTATATGATAGTGTCGCTAGCATCCATATGATAAGGAGCCCGGGCTGACATGACTAGTCGTAAACCCAAAGTGGCACAGACTTACAGGGACAGGCATCCATGACCCAGCTTCGAACATGTCGGTCATCAGCAAGTGCGTCCGGGCTGTAGCACTGGGCTAGCAGGACTCCAGTAAACCGGGCTGTAGCGGGCTAACAGGACTCCGGTACTCAATGCGTGACATTTCCCCGAAGGGACAGACACAGGAACGAAGAAGGACACATGCCGGCCAGCCTAAGTGTTCCAGAGCAGTAGCAAGCTACCATGGCTCAGTGGTAACACTAGGAGACATTTCCCGGTAAGAGAGGCTACTAAAGATAAACAACTAGATAGTCAGATCCCACACATACCAAGCATTTCAATCATACACACAATATGCTCGATATGTGCAAATACAACAAGGCATCACAACATGACTCTACGACACAAGTACTTTATTTAAGGCTCAGAGAGCCATACATGACATACACATAGGTACGGGTCACACGACCCAGCATTCAAGTCATACAGTCATACAAACCAGCAGCGGAAGTAACTTGTCTGAGTACAAACAACTAGTAAAAAAAAGAGGCATTGGAGAGCCTAGCTATACTAGGTGGTCCTTCACAAGCTCAGGATCACCACCTGGGCCTTAGCCTACTCATTGATGTCAACGTCTACGAAGAACCCATCAGAAGGGGTTGCAGCGTCTTCTGTAAAAATGTAGATTATAGCAACATGAGTACAAAGGTACTCAGCAAGACTTACATCAGATCCTACATACATGCATATTATCAAGAGGGGTTGGTGGAGTTGTTGCAGCAAGCCATCTTTGACTCTTGGCTAGGCTATCCTACGAGACTCCAACTTGAAATGGTTTTGCGCACACGAGTCCACTACTCACCACTTCAATACACTACCAAGGATCCACCTCCGTCTTCCTACGGAAGAGCCATCCTCGGCACTCACACTTATCTTGAGGCTTTTAGTAGTTTCTATTTACTTGTCTATGAACTGTATAGGCAACCAAGTAGTCCTTTACCGCGGACGCGGCTATTCGAATAGATCATGTTAACCCTGCAGGGGTGTACTTCTTCATACATGTTTCCACCACTTAGCGTCTGCACACGACATGTGCTCGGCAGACTTCAAGCGAAAGCCGATGTGGGTGTAGACCACGACCTACCTAAACACCTAAGTCTCTAGTCCAGGTTTATCGCCTATTCGGGTTCCATCCATGAGGAGATCCGGCCGAGGTTTCGCTCACAGCCCCAAACGATGTGAACAGGGTTCCCGAGATACCTAACGGGTATTCGGTACACCGTGCCACGTACCTACCGCATCACAGCCCACCCCTACGGTCAGCGCTGTCCACGGCCTCCAGTAGGCTCCAAACACCAGAAACTACTTGCAACTCCTGGACAGAGAACTAGGGTGGATAAGAAGTCGAGCGGGGTCATATTTCAGGGCCCAATGCATGGTAGTAGCTGTATCTTAAATCACACATACAGATCTCAGTGCTTAAGGTCGGCTTCAATGAAACAACCCACCATGTACTCCTACATGGCCTCTCATCGATACCTTTACCAGATCGTGTTCACCACACCACTCTCATTACCGACATAATCATTTCACTCTAGCCCATCACCCAGATGAACCAGACCTAACACGACTCTAAGCATAGCAGGCATAGCAAGGTAGGAACAACACATACATATGGCTCAATCAACTCGTACACATGCTAGTGGGTTTCATCTAGTTACTGTGGCAATGACAGGTCATGCAGAGGAAGTGGGTTCAACTACCGTAGCACACAGCAGTTTGAAACGCGTTGTCTTAATGCAGTAAAAGAGAGCAGGAGCGAGAACATGGGATTGTATCGATATGATCAACTGGTTGGTTGCTTGCCTGATGGTTCGATGCACTGATATGGTTCTTCGCTAGGGTAATCACGGTACTCCTCAGGGGCAGAACCTGCCGCAAAGAACACCGATACACAACCATTACCAAACAATGTGCAACAATATGATGCATGCATGAAACATGGCAATATGAGTGTGTTGGCCTAATGCAACTAAAACTAGAAGGGTTTGAACCAATTTGAACCAAAGATTCAAATTTCAAACTCATACATGGCCCTTTAAAGTGTTTTATCTTGTTCTGCGTTAATCATCAAGTTAACTTGTTTAATCATGCATGAAAATAGTACAGATGGATAGATTGGATTTTTCTGATCATTTTTCATATATAACTTGTCTGATTTGGAGTTACAGATTAAAAGTTATGAATTTTTGAAGTTTAAACTATATTCTAGAATTTCCTATATTAGAATAAATCCAGAAATCAATTACTGCGTCAGCCTGACGTCAGTGTGGCATCAGCGGGTCAACGGGACACGGTCCGGTCAAACCTGACAGTGGGTCCCGCATGTCAGTGTGATTAGTTTAGTTAAAGTTTAATTAAAACTAAACCTATTTAATTAATAGGGCTGGGCCCCACCTGTCATTGACTCATCGGAGTCAACCAGGGCCCACCCGCGGTCAAACCCAGGTCGGCTGCACCGGCGATTAGCCGCCGGCGAGCCCGACGCGGCGGCGGAAGTGGTTTTGGCCGTTCCGGCAACCAAACGAGTCGCGGAGGCCATCGGAGTGGAGCTGGGGAGGAGCCGCAGCTCTTGGTGGAGTCCGTTGGGGTCGGGGTGGCCGGAGTTGGCGCCGGCGACGACTTTGGCGGCCACCGGAGTTCGGCCAAAGGCGAACTTGACGCTAGAGGGGTCGGTGAGGTGCGGGGAGTAGCTGGTTAGGTGCTACGTGACGTGGTGAGCATGATGGACACCAGTTTGTGGCCGGAGGGTGACCGGGAGCACGTCAGCGACGAGCTCCACGGCGGTGGGTGCGGTTGAGCTCCGGGAGGTCACTACACAGCTCGAGAGCAAGAAAAGAAGGGAGGGGAAGACGGCTAAGCTCACTGGGAGTTCGACGAAGCACTTGGTGCAGCCGGGGACGGGCCAGAGCGACGTCGGCGTTGAAGGGGATCTCTGGCGATGGCGGTTCGGTCGAGGTCGATGCGGTGGGCTCGGGCCTTGCGAGCACTCGGGGCTCGGCTTGCTCGAAGGAGAGGAGGGTGGCGGAGCTCCTGGACACGACGGCACGGCGTGGGGTTGACGGAGGGCGTGGCTACGGCGAGGGGGTGGCGGCGATGGCGTCGGCCATGGCGGGGGAGCGCGAGAGAGAGGGGTTGGGGGAGAATGGAGGTGTCCTGGAGGTTCACGGCGCGGCGTGGAGTTCATCCATCCAGCCACGAGGCGTGGAGGTGAAGCAGGGCGACGGCCAGCTGCGTGGCGCACGCTGCGGTCACCGTCGGGCACCTGCCTGCCTGCCTGGCCGGCAAGCAGCTCGCTGGAGCGGCGCTGGGCTGGGCCGGCAGGTGGGCCGGGTGCTGGGCGCCAGGTAGGTTTTTGCTATTTCTCCTGTTTTCTGTTTTTTTAATACTTCTGCAACTTTGTTGAATTATTAAAAATACTTAGGCAACTCCTAAAATTACCAAACTACTCCTGGTCCATAGTTGGATTATTTCCAACATGAAACATTTTAGTTTGGAGATATTTGAGCATCTAAATTGTTTATACAATTTTAAATGCCCAAATTCAAATATCTATGATTTAATTCAAAGACCCTAAGATGACCTAGGAAAATGTGCATCACTTTTGGCAGAGGTTCTAAACCAAGACAAAAATGATGGGCATTTTAGAAGGGCATTTCAGGTTCATTGAAAAAGTTTTTAGTAAACCCTAGTTGGTTTCAGAGGGGGCTGGGGGTTCTGTCATCCCCATTTCAGGTTTCTGATGAAAGAATAGACATGATGCAACACTCTAATGCATGAACTAGCTAGGGTGTGACAACTCACCCCCACTCAAAAGAATCTCGTCCCGAGATTTGGGTTCCTCCGGAAAGAGGGCGGGATACTCGAGTCGAAGACGATCCTCCCTTTCCCAAGTTGCTTCATCCTCAGAATGGTGCGACCATTGAACTTTGAGAAACTTGATATTATGACGTCGAGTGGTACGCTCGGCCTGATCGAGGATACAAATGGGGTACTCTCGATACGTGAGATTATCTTGGAGATCAAGCGTTTCGTGGTCCACTCCACAGATAGGATCCGAGAAGCAACGCCTGAGTTGAGAAACGTGGAAGACATCGTGGACTCTGGAGAGATGCAGAGGTAGTTCCAACTGGTAGGCAACTTCTCCTCGTTTAGCGAGAATACGGAAAGGTCCAATGTAACGAGGAGCCAATTTGCCTTTGATACCGAAACGATGGGTTCCCTTCAGAGGAGTAACCCGAAGGTAAGCCTTCTCGTCAACCTCGAAAGTCATAGCCTTATGTTTTCGGTCAGACTGACTCTTTTGACAAGATTGGGCTGTTTTCAACTTTTCACGAACGATGCGAACTTGCTCTTCTGCTTCCTGAATCATATCCGGGCCAAAGAATTGTCTTTCCCCGGTTTCTGACCAGTTAAGGGGTGTTCGACACCGTCGTCCATAGAGAACTTCAAAAGGGGCTTTACCCAAGCTAGATTGATAGCTGTTGTTATAAGCAAATTCGGCAAATGGAAGGCATTTCTCCCACTCCATTCCGAATGAGATAACAGAGGCTCGAAGCATGTCTTCTAGGATCTGGTTGACGCGTTCTACCTGACCACTCGATTGAGTGTGAAAAGCGGTGCTAAAGGAAAGGCGGGTTCCCATAGCATTTTGGAAACTTTCCCTAAATCGAGAGGTGAAAAGACTTCCTCGATCCGAGTTAATTTCCAAAGGAACACCATGGAGAGACACTATTCGGGAGATGTACAGGTCTGCTAACTGACTAGCAGTTATACTCTCACGAACAGGTAAGAAATGGGCTACCTTGGAAACACGATCGACCACGACGAAGATAGCATTATTCCCTCTCTTGGTCCTAGGAAAACCGGTAATGAAATCCATACCAATTTTATCCCATTTCCATTCAGGAATAGCTAGGGGTTGAAGGGTGCCAGCAGGCCGTTGATGCTCTGCTTTTACACGACGGCAGACGTCGCACTTAGCAATATACTGAGCAATTTCTCTCTTCATCCTAGTCCACCAGAACCTCTGGCGTAGGTCCTGATACATCTTAGTACTACCGGGATGAATGGTGAGAGGAGATTCATGAGCCTCCTTAAGGATCAACTGCCGTAGATGCTGGTTCTTGGGAACCACTAAACGGTTCTCAAAGTACACAACACCATGATCATTTGTGGAGAAACAACTAGCACCTCCGCTAGCAATGTTCTCCTTGATTTTAGATATTCCCTTATCTCGCTTTTGGGCAGCGATAATTTGATCCGTAAGAGTAGGTTTCGCCACCAAGGTGGAAAGAAATCCTTGAGGAACAATGTGAAGGTTAAGCTTCCGAAATTCCTCATGGAGAAGCAGTTGACTTTGTTGTAACATCAGGTTGTTACAATAAGATTTACGACTTAGCGCATCAGCCATGATGTTGGCTTTCCCTGGGGTGTAAGTTATTCCTAAGTTGAAATCTGTGATCAACTCGACCCAACGTCTTTGCCTGAGATTCAAATCCGGTTGGGTGAAGATGTACTTCAGACTTTGGTGATCAGTGAATATTTCGCAACGATTACCGAGGAGGTAATGTCGCCAGGTTTTAAGTGCATAGACTACAACTGCGAGATCTAGATCATGAGTAGGATAATTCTCCTCATGTGGGTGCAATTGCCTTGAAGCGTAAGCAATTACGTGTCGATCTTGCATGAGAATGCAACCTAGTCCTTGTCGCGAGGCGTCGTAGTAGATAACAAAGTCCTTGGAGAAGTCTGGCGGTACCAGTACGGGAGCAGAAGTCAGGCGTCTTTTTAGTTCCTGAAAGCTGTGCTCACATTGTGGAGTCCATTCGAAATTTTTATCTTTCTTGAGGAGTTCAGTTAGAGGTTTTGCAACTTCGGAGAAATTTTCGACAAAGCGACGGCAATAGCTCGCTAAGCCCAGGAAACTCCGAACTTGCTTGACCGATTCAGGTGGAGTCCAATTAAGGACGGCTTGAACTCGCTCAGGGTTAACAGCAATACCTTTACCAGATATTACATGACCCAGATAGGTCACTTCTGATAACCAAAATTCACATTTAGAGAATTTGGCATAAAGACGATGCTCTCGAAGTTTCTTCAACACTAGCCTTAGATGTTCGGCATGTTCTTCCTCGTTCTTGGAGTAGATGAGTATATCATCGAGGTAAACCACGACGAATTTATCCAAATACTCCATGAAGATTGAGTTCATTAACCGAGAAAAGGTGGCTGGAGCGTTGGTTAAACCGAAGGACATGACGGTGTACTCGTATTGGCCATAACGAGTAACAAAGGCCGTTTTAGGAATGTCCCCGTTCCTGATTTTGATTTGATGGTAGCCCAACCTCAAATCCATTTTGGAGAAGAATGAGGATCCAGCGAGCTGATCATACAGGTCGTTGATCCTGGGGAGCGGATATTTGTTCTTGATTGTGACCAAATTGACAGGTCGATAATCTACAACCATCCGGTCCGTACCATCCTTCTTCTTGACGAAGAGGACGGGGCAAGCCCACGGAGATGAACTAGGTCGGATGAAACCCTTTTTCAAGGACTCATCGAGTTGTTTCTTAAGCTCGGCTAGTTCTAGTGGTGCCATCTTATAGGGTCTTCTAGCAATTGGAACGGTTCCTGGAATGAGGTCTATTACGAACTCAACATCCCTGTCAGGTGGAACACCTGGCAATTCCTCTGGGAAGACATCCGGGAAGTCACGGACTACCGGAACGTCCTCAAGGTCTGGCAAAGGGCTGGCGTTAAGAGAATATAACTGTCGCTTGGCTATTCGGGTCAAGACATTGACTATCTTCCCCGAGGGATGGGTGAGTTGAACAGTCCTAGAGAAGCAATCAATTTTGGCATGATGGGCTGACATCCAGTCCATACCCAAGATGATATTAATATCTGAAGATTTAAGAGCTATCAAAGATGCAAGGAAAACAAGTCTGTCGACTTGGATTTCATTTCCATGACTTACCCTAGAGGTTTGCCATTTGGATCCCGGAGTTTGAATTACCATAGAGGTGGGCATCTCACAGAATGTGGTGTTATGCAGACGAGCATAGCTCTCGGATATAAATGAATGAGATGCTCCTGTATCGAAAAGAACAGATGTCGGGTGGCAATTAACAAGGAGCGTACCGAGAACGACGTTGGGATCCTCTTGAGCTTCATCGGCAGAGATACAGTTGACATGGCCACGTGCAGCGGTGGCCGGCTTGGCGTGGAACACTTTCCCTGTCGGCTTGCCATGGCCAACAGCTTTAGCAGATTGGTTGGGGTTGGTTTGGGGACACTCACGCATATAGTGGCCTGATTCCCCACACTTAAAGCAAGTCACGGAACTGGCGCGTGGAGGAGCATTGTTGGTTGGACCACCATAGGGCTTGGCTGGTGCAAACTGTTGAACGGGGCGAGGCGCCTGGAAGGATGGCCTCGGTGTGAACCTGGGTGGCAGGGCAGTGTTAGGCACCCACACGCGGCGCTTCTGAGGGCCAGCACCGGATGAGGAACCCACGTCACGGCCATGCTTGCGTGTTGCGTCATAATCAGTCTGACCAGTCTCAGCACTGATGGCCTTGTTAACAAGCTTCTGAAAAGATGTGCACTCATGTAGACGGAGGTCGCGGCGAAGCTCAGGACTAAGTCCCTTACGGAACCTTGCTTGCTTCTTGGCATCGGTAGAAACTTCCTCAGTTGCATATCGTGCGAGGTTACCAAACTCCCTGCTGTAAGCATCCACAGAGAGTCGGCCTTGAGTGAAACTGCAAAATTCCTCACGTTTACGGTCCATGAGACCCTCCGGAATGTGATGTTCACGGAAAGCCTCGCTGAATTCAGCCCAAGTAGTGACATGGCCCGCTGGGCGCATAGCTCCATAATTCTCCCACCATAGACTGGCGGGGCCTTCAAGATAATATGCAGCAAAGGTGACCTTGTCAGCCTCAGCTACTAGCGCGGAACGCAGTTTGTGAGAAATACTGCGAAGCCAGTCATCAGCGTCGAGAGGCTCGACGGAGTGGTGGATAGTGGGTGGATGTAGCTTGATGAAATCACTGAGTGACACCAAGTTATTTCTCTGATGGTGTGCGGTGTTCTGTTCAATACGCTCCAACAAACGGTTGGTCTCCCGCTTGTTTCTCTCGGCTTCCAGCATAACCTCGGCTAGGGAAGGAGGATGAGGCAGATTTGCATTCCTGACTTCACTGCCTTCGACCTGCTCTTGAGGAGCAGGGTTATTGCGCGTGTTGACCATCCTAGGTAAACAAGGCAATGATTTAGTCAGAATGATAAGATTCCGACATAGGATACAGAATGTAAGGAATAACTCGGAATGCAAGATGATCATCCGTATGACATGGTAGATACAGAAACTGCTTCTTTTATTCCATCGTCATACACACCATACAAGGTTTAGTACAAGACCAAACAAGGTACTATTACGGTGAAAGGAAGATTACATCACATCGGAGGCATCCCAAGCTCCTATACATTATTTTTCTACATCTCCGGAAGCGGTACAAACTAGGTCATATCCCATGAGTCGCGTAGGACGATAGACCACACAGCTAGTACGAACTAGTGATACTACCACTAACTCAGACCGATCTGTAGTAGTCCTCGTAGAAGTCACCTCCATAGCCTGGAAGCTCAACATGATCATCCGGGAACAGACGATCTCGCGGAGCTTGTGGACCATAGGGGCTAGGATGAGGTCTTGGACCAACAGACGGTGGCCTGCGGGGACCGCGAGGTGGGGTGATGCCTCCTACATCACGCCAACCCATCACGTCTGGCAGAGCAGATCTCACAGGATAGAGATCGCGCATATCCGAATATCCAGCTTGCACCGCCGGTGCAAACCGAGTCAATGTGGCCCAATGGTCAGCACGGGTATTGAAAAGCTCTAGCCTCAAGGCCCGATTTTCTCGGTCCTTATCCTCGAGCATCTCAGCAGTGGTGCGAGTCCGTGAATCCTCCTGAGTGGGGTCAGCATAGATAGCCTGGAGATACCCTTGTGCTCCCGGAAGTGATGCTGGCATATACCGGAAATCAGAGTCCCGAAATAGGCCAGTCCTGACTCGCATGATGGTCATCATAGAATAGGCGGCATCCTGCACAGCCATCTCAATAGTAACCCCGAGTCCATAGGAGCAGTGAAGGGGCTCAGTGGACCCAGGATAAGATGGAAATATCCTGACAGTGCAGAGATACTGGCTTTGATTAAAGTCTCGAAATTGCTCTTCAACCGTGTACTCAGGATACCAACGGTATCCAGCCTCAGTCATTACCCTGACCAACATGGCGGTATGGCCGGGTACATCTAGGCATCGAGTCAGGCGAACCACTTGATTGAGGTCGCGAGTGGCCATCTGAAAGCACAACCATAATGCAAAGGCATTAGAATTCCTAGCAAAATTTTGACAGCATAACAGCTGTAAATGCTCAAAAAGGATTTTGAGACATTTGACAAAGGATTTCATACACACTCAACAACATCATATCAAAGTTCTGAGTCCATCCCAGCAACATAATGTGGTAGTAGAACTGAACTAGGCTTGTATCCATCAAACCTATAAGGTACTACTGATTAGTAACACGTGAACCTGATAGAGAGAAAAGATCCTAATTCCTTAACCCCCGGTGGAAGAATAGACTGACTCAGATCAGAATGTCATAAGATAAAGGAGTAAAAAGAGCCTTACGTTCCAACCCACAAACAATTCCCCTACATATAACTAAAGAATTTCTAGACTCAACATCGACCAGTTTGGCTTGGAGAACCTACAGGCAGCCTGGCTCTGATGCCAACGCTGTCAGGACCCCGACTCGATGTCACATCGATCTAGCCTGTAACACCTCATATCACTTTGCGGCCTCACGCACGGTATCCCCACGGGTGTCGCCTTACCTTTGCCCAGGACCGTTTGCGCCTTTTGGCTCACGTATATGATAGTGTCGCTAGCATCCATATGATAAGGAGCCCGGGCTGACATGACTAGTCGTAAACCCAAAGTGGCACAGACTTACAGGGACAGGCATCCATGACCCAGCTTCGAACGTGTCGGTCATCAGCAAGTGGGTCCGGGCTGTAGCACTGGGCTAGCAGGACTCCGGTAAACCGGGCTATAGCGGGCTAACAGGACTCCGGTACTCAATGCGTGACATTTCCCCGAAGGGACAGACACAGGAACAAAGAAGGACACATGCCGGCCAGCCTAAGTGTTCCAGAGCAGTAGCAAGCTACCATGGCTCAGTGGTAACACTAGGAGACATTTCCCGGTAAGAGAGACTACTAAAGATAAACAACTAGATAGTCAGATCCCACACATACCAAGCATTTCAATCATACACACAATATGCTCGATATGTGCAAATACAACAAGGCATCACAACATGACTCTACGACACAAGTACTTTATTTAAGGCTCAAAGAACCATACATGACATACACATAGGTACGGGTCACACGACCCAACATTCAAGTCATACAGTCATACAAACTAGCAGCGGAAGTAACTTGTCTGAGTACAGACAACTAGTAAAAAAAGAGGCATTGGAGAGCCTAGCTATACTACGTGGTCCTTCACAAGCTCAGGATCACCACCTGGGCCTTAGCCTACTCATTGATGTCAACGTCTACGAAGAACCCATCAGAAGGGGTTGCAGCGTCTTCTGTAAAAATGTAGATTATAGCAACATGAGTACAAAGGTACTCAGCAAGACTTACATCAGATCCTACATACATGCATATTATCAAGAGGGGTTGGTGGAGTTGTTGCAGCAAGCCAGCTTTGACTCTTGGCTAGGCTATCCTACGAGACTCCAACTTGAAATGGTTTTGCGCACACGAGTCCACTACTCACCACTTCAATACACTACCGAGGATCCACCTCCGTCTTCCTACGGAAGAGCCATCCTCGGCACTCACACTTATCTTGAGGCTTTTAGTAGTTTCCATTTGCTTGTCTATGAACTGTATAGGCAACCAAGTAGTCCTTTACCGTGGACGCGGCTATTCGAATAGATCATGTTAACCCTGCAGGGGTGTACTTCTTCATACATGTTTCCACCACTTAGCGTCTGCACACGACATGTGCTCGGCAGACTTCAAGCGAAAGCCGACGTGGGTGTAGACCACGACCTACCTAAACACCTAAGTCTCTAGTCCAGGTTTATCCCCTATTCGGGTTCCATCCATGAGGAGATCCGGCGGAGGTTTCGCTCACAGCCCCAAACGATGTGAACAGGGTTCTCGAGATACCTAACGGGTATTCGGTACACCGTGCCACGTACCTACCGCATCACAGCCCACCCCTACGGTTAGCGCTGTCCACGGCCTCCAGTAGGCTGCAAACACCAGAAACTACTTGCAACTCCTGGACAGAGAACTAGTGTGGATAAGAAGTCGAGCGGGGTCATATTTCAGGGCCCAATGCATGGTAGTAGCTGTATCTTAAATCACACATACAGATCTCAGTGCTTAAGGTCGGCTTCAATGAGACAACCCACCATGTACTCCTACATGGCCTCTCATTGATACCTTTACCAAATCGTGTTCACCACACCACTCTCATTACCGACATAATCATTTCACTCTAGCCCATCACCCAGATGAACCAGACCTGACACGACTCTAAGCATAGCAGGCATAGCAAGGTAGGAACAACACATACATATGGCTCAATCAACTCCTACACATGCTAGTGGGTTTCATCTAGTTACTGTGGCAATGACAGGTCATGCAGAGGAAGTGGGTTCAACTACCGTAGCACACAACAGTTTGAAACGCGTTGTCTTAATGCAGTAAAAGAGAGCAGGAGCGAGAACATGGGATTGTATCGATATGATCAACTGGTTGGTTGCTTGCCTGATGGTTCGATGCACTGATATGGTTCTTCGCTAGGGTAATCACGGTACTCCTCGGGGGCAGAACCTGCCGCAAAGAACACCGATACACAACCATTACCAAACAATGTGCAACAATATGATGCATGCATGAAACATGGCAATATGAGTGTGTTGGCCTAATGCAACTAAAACCAGAAGGGTTTGAACCAATTTGAACCAAAGATTCAAATTTCAAACTCATACATGGCCCTTTAAAGTGTTTTATCTTGTTCTGCATTAATCATCAAGTTAACTTGTTTAATCATGCATGAAAGTAGTACAAATGGATAGATTGGATTTTTCTGATCATTTTTCATATATAACTTGTCTGACTTGGAGTTACAGATTAGAAGTTATGAATTTTTGAAGTTTAAACTATATTCTGGAATTTCCTATATTAGAATAAATCCAGAAATCAATTACTGCGTCAGCCTGACGTCAGTGTGACATCAGCGGGTTAACGGGACACGGTCCGGTCAAACCTGACAGTGGGTCCCGCGTGTCAGTGTGATTAGTTTAGTTAAAGTTTAATTAAAACTAAACCTATTTAATTAACAGGGCTGGGCCCCACCTGTCATTGACTCATCGGAGTCAACCAGGGCCCACCCACGGTCAAACCCAGGTCGGATGCACCGGCGTTTAGCCGCCGGCGAGCCCGACGCGGCGGCGGAAGTGGTTTTGGCCGTTCCGGCAACCAAACGAGTCACGGAGGCCATCGGAGTGGAGCTGGGGAGGAGCCGCAGCTCTTGGTGGTGTCCGTTGGGGTCGGGGTGGCCGGGGTTGGCGCCGACGACGACTTTGGCGGCCACCGGAGTTTGGCCGAAGGCGAACTTGACGCTAGAGGGGTCGGTGAGGTGCGGGGAGTAGCTGGTTAGGTGCTACGTGACGTGGTGAGCATGATGGACACCAGTTTGTGGCCGGAGGGTGACCGGGAGCACGTCGGCGACGAGCTCCGCGGCGGTGGGTGCGGTTGAGCTCTGGGAGGTCACTACACAGCTCGGGAGCAAGAAAAGAAGGGAGGGGAAGACGGCTAAGCTCACGGGGAGTTCGATGAAGCACTTGGTGCGGCCGGGGACGGGCCGGAGCGACGTCGGCGTTGAAGGGGATCTCCGGCGACGGCGGTTCGGTCGAGGTCGATGCGGTGGGCTCGGGCCTTGCGAGCACTCGGGGCTCGGCTTGCTCGAAGGAGAGGAGGGTGGCGGAGCTCCTGGACACGGCGGCACGGCGTGGGGTTGACGGAGGGCGTGGCTACGGCGAGGGGGTGGCGGCGATGGCATCGGCCATGGCGGGGGAGCGCGAGAGAGAGGGGTTGGGGGAGAATGGAGGTGTCCTGGAGGTTCACGGCGCGGCGTGGAGTTCATCCATCCAGCCACGAGGCCTGGAGGTGAAGCAGGGCGACGGCCAGCTGCGTGGCGCACGCTGCGGTCGCCGTCGGGCACCTGCCTGCCTACCTGGCCGGCAAGCAGCTCGCTGGAGCGGCGCTGGGCTGGGCCGGCAGGTTGGCCGGGTGCTGGGCGCCAGGTAGGTTTTTGCTATTTCTCCTGTTTTCTGTTTTTTTAATACTTCTGCAACTTTGTTGAATTATTAAAAATACTTAGGCAACTCCTAAAATCACCAAACTACTCCTGGTCCATAGTTGGATTATTTCCAACATGAAACATTTTAGTTTGGAGATATTTGAGCATCTGAATATTTTATATAATTTTAAATGCCCAAATTCAAATATCTATGATTTAATTCAAAGACCCTAAGATGACCTAGGAAAATGTGCATCACTTTTGGCAGAGGTTCTGAACCAAGAAAAAAATGATGGGCATTTTAGAAGGGCATTTCAGGTTCATTGAAAAAGTTTTTAGTAAACCCTAGTTGGTTTCAGAGGGGGCTGGGGGTTCTGTCATCCCCATTTCAGGTTTCTGATGAAAGAATAGACATGATGCAACACTCTAATGCATGAACTAGCTAGGGTGTGACAATATGTTACATTTTTTTGGTTGAAATACTATCGACACATATTCCCTGTCTATCTCTCATGCACCCCCCCAAAAAGCACTGACGAACCCACACACTATATCTCTCTACGTTTCTATCTCTCTCACACAAACCCACGTAGGTGGTGTACGTACACGAAGAGCATAGGTGCATGTACTCACACTTTGTGCCCAGCCACGCCTGCGTGTGTACATGGTGGAGGTCATTTCTGTATGAAATGGCAGCCCACGTGCTAATTTGAGCACGTGTAGCAGTTGTTTACCTACGGAGGTCGTGTACATGCATGCATGAAACAAAGTTCAACTTGATGCATTGGCACGTTATTTTTAAATAAAGTTATATTGCTCAATGGCACGTACACAAAATATAAAATGATTTGCTCTTCTCCCCAAACTTTGCTTGTCCCGTCGGTGACAAACCCGAGCTAGCTACTCTAAAAAAGAATATAAAACTATTTTTATGGAGAAAAAGGTAGTCCGCTGCACTATATACAATGGAGCGTGCCTGCCTGGGTTTGTCTCTCTTCAGAGTATCTCACACAAGGTGGTGGTGGCCTCTCTCTCTCTCTCTCTCAGTGTTGGTCACTAGTCCGGTCGCATCCTGTCCGCTGGCGGAAAGGGAGGATGTGCATCGTTTCTCCATTTGACGGCACCAAGGCAGCACATGCCGATCTATGGTACTCATCATTCTCTCTGACCAAGCTCCGATGTGGTAGGGCCTACTCCACTTGCTCGTTGCCGCAGTATGGGCAGATCCCGCCCGCCGCTTCCCTCCTAGTTATATCAGTACGACCCTCGGGTACCCCTATGGCCATGCTCCACTACCCATCTTCCCATGTTGCTGCATGTGGAAAAATCTTGCATGTGGATCTTCCCTAGTTGTTTGCCCAAAATGTAGCTCGTCCGACGTACTTTCGAAATTGCAATCTCTTCCTCACATCGTTTTAGATAAACAAAACGATGTTATTATCTTCCCTTAGGACAAGGAATATGCTTTTTTTGTCATCGTATGTGTCATCAACTAGTATTGGCCAGTAATTGTTTCCTTTCTACCTCCTTTTACAAACAGGGCTATCCATTTCACCTTGTTGAGGGAGTCCTGGATTAAGGGGTCCTCGGACAGCCGGTCTATATACTTTGGCTGGACTATTGGACTATGAAGATACAAGATTGAAGACTTCATCCCGTGTCCGGATGGGACTCTCCTTGGCGTGGAAGGCAAGCTTGGATATTCGGATGTGTAGATTTCCTTCACTGTAACCGACTCTGTGTAAACCCTAGCCTCCTCTGGTTTCTATATAAACCGGAGGGTTTAGTCCATAGGACAACAATAATCATAATCATAGGCTAGCTTCTAGGGTTTAGCCTCTACGGTCTCGTGGTAGATCAACTCTTGTAATACTCATATAATCAAGATCAATCAAGCAAGAAGTAGGGTATTACCTCCATCGAGAGGGCCCGAACCTGCGTAACACATCATGTCCCCTCCCTCCTATTACCATTAGCTTTAGACGCACAGTTCGGGACCCCCTACCCGAGATCCGCCGGTTTTAACACCGACATTGGTGCTTTCATTGAGAGTTCCACTGTGCCGTCGCGATAAGGCTTGATGGCTCCCTCGATCATCTTCAACGATGCGGTCCAGGGGGAGGTTTCCCTTTCCGGACAGATCTTCATATTCGGCGGCTTTGTACTGCGGGCCAACTCGCTTGGTCATCTGGAGCAGATCGACAGCTATACCCCTGGCCATCAGGTTAGGTTTGGAAGCTTAAACTATACTACCGACATTCGTGGAGACTTGATATTCGATGGATTCGAGCCCATGGCAGGTGTGCCGGACAATCACGACGGACACGACTTTGGTCTACCATAAGACTGTATTCGGGAGATCGCACCCGCGTCAGCACCGGGAATCAATCCGTAGCAGATCGTGCCTTCCGAGGACGGGTGGATGGACCCCACCATGGAGGCCGCACACTCATCGGCGTCAAAGCCGAACGCTGATCCCACCTCCTTTGAGAGTGGTGTCATCGGACCGCCGGACTCTTCCCCGGTTGCAGGATCCGAACCGCGTGCGTCTGTGCCTATCGAATCAGATTGGGCACCCATCATGGAGTTCATGGCCATGGACATTTTTCACCAGACACCCTTGGGTGGTGTGCTGAACTCATTCAGGTCTCTGTCCTTGTCAGGAGACTCCCGGCCGAACTATGTCTGGCTCGAGTGGGGAGTGGACGACAAAGAAATTCGTCCCCCACCCACCACCCACTTTATAGCCACTGTCGATGACTTAACCGACATGCTTGACTTCGACTCCGAAGACATCTATGGTATGAATGAATCTGTAGGAGAAGAACAGGAACCACCATCTATAGGACGTTGGACCGCCACCTCCTCATATGATATTTATATGGTGGATACCCCTAAAGAGAACAATGGTGATGAGGCAATGGAAGATAACCCCTCGGGGAAGCAATCTAGACACCGGCGTCATCGGCGCCGCTCCAAGCCCCGCCATAGAAAAAATAAAGATATCGGCACAAGAGATAACAATCCAGATGGTGCTGAAGAGGAATGCAATCCTACCCAGCCAGGCTTCGAGCAGGCCGAGCAAGAGGAAGGGCAAGCTAGCCCTAAAGATCAGGCAACTGATGGAGAATCAGAGGACGATAACTACATGCCTCTCACTGAAGACGAGGTGAGCCTTGGCGACGAAGAATTCATCATGCCTAAGGATCCCGTCGAGCAGGAGCGCTTCAAACGCCGTCTTATAGCCACTGCAAAAAGCCTGAAGAAAAAGAAGCAACAGCTTGAAGCTGATTAAGATCTGCTAACGGACAGATGGACCAAGGTCCTGGCTGCCGATGAATACAGACTCGAGCGCCCTAGCAAAAGCTACCCAAAGTGCAGGTTGCTACCTCAACTCGAGGAGAAGGCTTTAAAGCCCACACTACCAGCGCATGATGAGGCCGACTGGCCGCCCCGCGGTCACGACAAAACGGCGTACCAGCCCGAGGTCTAGACCGCACCCCGCCGCCAATCAAACGATAATACCAAGGCCCTGGGCTACACGAAGGACCTGCGAGATGTATTGGAAGACAAAGCAGGATAGTCAAGATCGATTTACGGATCACAGTGACACGCCCCAACATGTGACAAGGATCGTCACGCTGGATACATTAACAAATCCGCCTAGGCCAAATACAATGAAGCCCGGCATAGAGGCCCCACACATCCCCTATGCTTCACTGATGAAGTAATGGATCATGAATTCCCTGAGGGGTTTAAACCCATGAACATTGAATCATACGATGATACCACAGACCCCGCGGTATGGATAGAAGATTTTTTCCTCCGCATACACATGGCCCGCGGACACGATCTACATGCCATCAAGTACCTCCCACTAAAACTAAAGGGACCGACTAGGCATTGGCTAAATAGCTTGCCGGCAAACTCCATCGAGAGTTGGGAGAACCTGGCAGACGCATTCCTTGACAACTTCTAGGGCACTTACGTGCGACCCCCAAACGCTGATGATCTAAGTCACATAAACCAACAGCCCGGAGAGTTAGCCAGGAAATTTTGGACCCAGTTCCTAACCAAAAAGAACCAAATTGTTGACTGTCCGGATGCTGAAGCCCTACCGGCCTTTAAGCATAACATCTGTGACGAATGCCTTGCCCGACATCTTGGTCAGGAAAAGCCAAAGTCCATGACAGCACTCACAACCCACTTTTGCGCGGGCGAGGATAGAAGGTTGGCCCGTAGCAACAATACATCAAGCAATCCAGGCACATCAAAAGCTAAGGATAGCAACGACAAATCACGGTGCAACAAACACAAGCACCGCAAAAACGGTGATAATGCCGAAGACACATCAGTCAATGCTGGATTCAGCGGCTCCAAGTCCGGTCAGCGGAAGAAACCATTAAACAAAATCAATTCAGGCCCGTCCAATTTTGACCGCATACTCGACAATCCATGCCAAATTCATGGCACCCCTGGAAAACAAGCCTACCACACCAATAGAGAATGCTGGGTCTTCAGACCAGCAGGCAGGTCAGACGCCGAATTCAAGGGGAAGGGGTCTCAAAGCAACGAGGACGACGACGAGGAGCCACGATCATCGAATATAGGAGAAGAGATGAAATTCCCTCCCCAGGCGAAAACGGTGAATATGATACGCGCAAGCCACATTCCCAAGTGGAAACATGCACTATGGGAGGTCTATACAATCGACCCAAAGTTCAACCTGTAGTCTTGTTGCCCGATCACCTTCGATCGCAGGGACCACCCCACCAGTATCCGTCATAGCGGTTCGGCCGCATTGGTCCTCGACCCCATCATTGACGGATTCCACCTCACACAAGTCCTTATGGACAGAGGCAGCAGCCTGAACCTGCTTTACCAGGATACAGTGCGCAAAATGGGCATCAACCCCTCTAGGATCAAGCCCACAAACACCACCTTTAAATGTATAATACCAGGTGTAGAGGCATGTTGCATGGGCTCAATCACACTAGAAGTGGTTTTCGGATCTCCTGACAATCACCGTACCGAAGACTTATTCTTCGACATTGTCCCCTTTCGCAGTGACCATCAGGCACTGCTCGGACGAATCATATTCGCTCGGTTCAACGCGGTGCCACATTATGCCTACCGTAAATTAAAGATGTCCGGTCCACGCGGTGTCATCACGGTTAATGGCAGGTCCAAATTCCCCCTCACGGTCGAAGAGCCTACTATCGCTCTAACAGCAAGAACAACGGACGGCACCTTACAGTCGAACCTCGAGCCGAAGGCCAAGCTCTCGGACACAACCAAAGGAGTCTGAACTAATGCGCGGCAGGATATCCCGGCCAGCCCGGAGATTAATTAAAAACAGTCCAAAAAAGAATAATACAAGCCACATACTGCGGCTCAACCACCAGGTGGCGCAAAACCATTTCTTACATTTTATTTACAGGTTCACCTCTATGTGGGCCAGGATGGAGGGCGTGGGAACAGCTCAAGCACATCAGGGAACCTCTAGATATTCCCCTATAATCGGCCGACTACACCCCGGATCCGAACACAAATTCCGCACGGCCGGTATTAGCAGGTTCTGCAGTCATATTTCTTTTTATCACATCATCTGTACTCGTATACATTGACATATTACTCAAATACAACATGTGGATTTATGTGATGCTCACCTACTGTCATCTCTCATTTAAAACTCTTTTTAAAAGGCGGCTGCTTATCGTGATATGCCTTAATATGCCAGGGGCTTCGTCACGCCCATACTACGGCAAAAAAGTCCGAACACCTTCACGGTAGTCCGGCACCGCGAACTTGTAGAATTATATGCATCAACTCCGAATCATGTCTTGGGTCAATAGTTGAGTTTGCCCGGCTCCTATGTTTAGGTACCTTACGTTCCGCTATATCGGCTAAGGTAGCACTGGGAGAACTACTGCGATTATGTCCCGGTTCTTCCGGACGAGTTCCTTAGTAGAGAAAGCCGAAAACTGACTGTCATGATGCAACGAGAGTTGGTCAGCTGTTTGAGAGGTTCTAAAATCTTTAAGGATTCTTTCTGCACAATGCTATAACCAATGCAGCGTGCGACGGATCAGACTTTTCCGATCAGGCGCTTATGGAGCCCCTAGTGCGGTCTTCCAAACACCAGGGGCTGCACCTACCTTTCTCGTAACAACTCGTATGGCTGAGTGAGAGCGATAAAGCCCTATATCCCGATTGCCTGGTTCGCTGTGCTAAGCACCTCCTTCTGGGACCCAAAACTGGGATAAAGAGTCCTCAGGTTTATCCCGAACACCCCCGTACTCACTACGTGGGGGCGGAAGCCGACGACAGGCCGACTCTCAAGAATAATATATAAAAGGGCTGCACAGGATGAAAAACTTTCAAACAACAAGCAATAGATGATAAGAATGCTCTTGTTCAAGTATTACAAAGGACGAATATGGCCGTTTTCATGGAAATATAATGTCCTTAGTGCATTGCTCCGCCGCAAGACGGTGTCCTTTAAAGACACCTTCATAATACAGTTCGGGCTTGCGGTGCTCCTTCCCCTCCGATGGTCCCTCGGCCATCACTTTTTCTGCATCCATCTTCCCCCAATGCACCTTGGCACGGGCGAAGGCCATTCGCACACCCTCTATGCAGACCGACCGCTTGATGACTTCAAGTCGAGGGAAGGCACCTACAAGCCGCTTCACGAGCCCGAAGTAGCTGCATGGAATCAGCTCAGCAGGCCTCAGCCGGATAATTAAATCCTTCATGGCTAATTCGGTTGCCTTGTGTAGCTCGAGCAGCTGCTTCAGCTGATCGGAGAAAGGCACCGGATAATTCGGCACCAGATACTGCATCAAGAAGAGCTTATCCGCAGTATTCCCCCCTTCGGCTCGGTAGAATTAGGCGGCATCAGAAATGTTGCGCGGCAGCTCCGCAAATACCCCTGTATACATCAAAACTCAAGATTGTCAAATCTGATTTTCTCATCTCCTATACTTTCTTTTTACAGAAAAAGCCTTACCAGCCGCAATCTTCCTCGCCTCTTGGATTTCCTTTAGGGTACGTTGGGATTCCCCCCGGGCATCAATTGCGGCTTGGCGAGCCTGGGAGAGTTCTGATTCTTTCCCTCCTAAACTCTTCTCTAGGGTCTCACATTTCTGCACGGCCTCCTGAAGCTCTCGCTCAGCCTCAATAACTCTGGCCTCGTGCTTCTAACGGAGCATCTGCTTTCTTCTCGGCTTCAGCCACAACCTTCTTCAAAGCCTCAATTTCGGCCGACGCCCCTAGAGCACATTATCAAAAGATGGTTATCATGCACACTCATCCTTTTGTGCTACATAAACAAGGTTTATACATACCTTGATTATCCTCTAGCTGTCTCTTCACTTGGCCAAGTTCTCCTTCGGCCGGCTTCAGACTATGCCTCAGTTCGGATACTTCCGCAGCTTGAGAAGCCGCAGTCGCTACAGATGCCTCAGGGTGATACAAATCATCAAGTGAGTCTCCTACGAACATGAATTTGATCCCCTGTCCGGTTCTCTCTTTCACCGAATAGTGTATCAGGGGCTACTATATATACCATGACATTCTCCCAGAAACTCATAAAACATACCTCAAAGCATCTTATGAGGCTGACACAGGATTCGCTCGGTCCACTCTCAGTGGACTTAATCTTCTCAATCACCGCACCCATGAGGACACGGTGTTCATCAATGATGGATGCACCCTTCAGTGCCGCCAATAAAGTATCCGGCAACCCTGGTTGACCAGAGGCGGCCGGTGGATGGGACTCGGGGACCCTATGGGTCTGTAGAATCGTGTCCGGCCTGGGTATGAAGTCAGGATGACCCCCGCCATCAACACCCACGGGAGTTTTCTCTCCCGTAAAACCGGCCCCAGAAGTATGTCCTCATGGTGCTGCCTTCGCGACCTTCTCCGCTCCTCCGTGGCCTGGGTCCTTCGGGGACGAAACCTTGGTTTCATTCCTACGTTTGGAGGAGGAGGCCTTTAGGGGTGTCCCACTCGCCATAGCTTCCGAACCCAGGAGATCTTCGGACGAGGATTGATCGACGTGAGGCTTCACCGGACTGAAAAAGAAAGGCACGGCTCAGATTAGAATGTGATGCCATGATGAGTCTGGACGCATGAGTGTGTTTGGATTTTATACTTACGAGTTCACCAGGGGCTCGGCCCTGGGATCCCACTCTGGCCTGCAATCTGTGGCGCCGGGGACTCCTCTTGAAGAGGAGTTTTTCCCCTCTTAGGCGATTCGGCCTCCAAGGAGCTGGAGGCCATTCTTTTCCTCTTTCCCCCTGCGGGGGATTCGTCCTCCTCCTCCCCGTCCACTTCGGGGGAAGAATGGGCATTGGAGTCTTCGGATTTTGGGTCAGTGGTACCACGGCGATGGAGGTCGCCCCTGGTCTTTTTGGCCTCCTTCTCGGTCTTCTTCTTTGGTACTTTATATGGCGCCGGGACCAGCATCTTCGTCAAAAATGGGCCGGCCGGTTCTTCTGGTAGAGGGGCAGGACAGTAGATCTGCCCCACCTTATTCGCCCAGCCCTAGGAAAAATGATGGGAAATACTTTAAGTGTATCTCTAAGGATGTACGGACAGAATGCATGAATTATCAAACATTCATTTGCTTACCGAACTTGCGGGGTGGGACAGTTGGTATCCGCGGTCCTCGGTGGAGTCCGACCACGGTTTGCCGAACTTGAAAAGCACCTTCCGGATGTCCTTATGTGTAGAGCCAAAGAGTTCTAGCAGGGTCTAGTGCTTGGCCGGGTCGAACTCCCATAGATTGCAAGCTCGATGTTGACATGGTAGAATCCAGCGAACCAACATCACCTAGACTACATTGACGAGCTTGACGCTCTTGTCTTCCGTGTCTTGGATGCGCTCTGGAGCTCTGATAGCTCTTCAGACGAAGCCCAGCTCAGGCCCTTCTCGTGCCATGACGTAAGTCGCATGGGGGGCACCAGATGTGAACTCCGGAATGGCGTTCCACTCCTTTCCACGCGGCTCGGTGATGTAGAACCATTGCTATTGCCACTCCTTGACAGAATCACTGAAAGTCCCTGTCGGCCATCTGACATTGGGCATCTTGCTCACCATGGCGCCTCTGCATTCATCATGCTCGCTGCTCACTACCTTGGGCTTTCCATTAAAAACCTTCAGCCATAAGCCGATGTGCGGCGAAACGCGGAGAAAGGACTCGCACATGACTATGAATGTCGAGATGTTGAGAAAGGAATTTGGGGAAAGATCATGGAAATCAATCCCGTAATAGTACATGACGCCGTGAACAAATGGATGGACGGGAAAAACTAGCCCGCGGACAAAATGATGGAGAAATACCACCCTATCATGGGGTTTCGGGGTGGGGACTATCTGTACCGCCATCGGAAGACGGTGGCCAATTCTCTTGGCCAGATACCCGGCCCCCCAAAGCTTTTTGATGTCCTTCTCCCTGACGGTAGACGCCATCCACTTGCCTCCTGCTCCAGATCCAGACATCTTCGGGAAGCCTTTTTGGGCGAAGAAGAGAAACGTTTGGGCACTAGGGCTTGGGAGGAAAGGAATGGATGAATAGGAAAGGGCATGGGTGAAGGGGAAGACTCTCATCCCCTTATATAGGCAGCGAATATCCTGTGCCTCCTCACTTGCCCGCTAAAACCGCTTATTCCCCAAATGCCACGTTTGATGGCACGGTTGGGTTACCGACGTCTATATTGATAAGGACCCCGTGATAAGGGAATACAATCTCTGCTTCGACAAGACATGCTGATAAAACCGCTTCGCGATATGTGTGGTGGCTGGTTGTGAGAAACAGTTCGAATAATAACCGGACCATGGTGTGATGTCTTGCTACAAAAAGTTGTCAGCAGATTAGATTTGTGGAATATTATACTCTCTGCGGTGGTATGTGGAATTGGTTTTGTAGAGCCGGACATGATCCTTGTGTCCTAAATCTTCTATGGAGTATTCAAAGAAGGAATCCGCCATGCAATGCCGAAGACAATCTGCACGCCGGACTCATCGTCATTGAAGCCTGGTTCAGGGGCTACTGAGGGAGTCCTAGATTAAGGGGTCCTCAGACAGCCGGACTATATACTTTGGCCGGACTGTTGGACTCTGAAGATACAAGATTGAAGACTTCGTCCCGTGTCCGGATGGGACTCTCCTTTGCATGGAAGGCAAGCATGGATATTCGGATGTGTAGATTTCCTTCTCCGTAACTGACTCTATGTAAACCATAGCCCCCTCTAGTGTCTATATAATCGGAGGGTTTAGTCTGTAGGACAACAACAATCATAATCATAGGCTAGCTTCTAGGGTTCAGCCTCTACGATCTCGTGGTAGATCAACTCTTGCAATACTCATATCATCAAGATCAATCAAGTAGGAAGTAGGGTATTACCTCCATCGAGAGGGCCCGAACCTGGGTAAAACATCGTGTCCCTGCCTCCTGTTACCATTAGCCTTAGACGTACAGTTCGGGACCCCCTACCCGAGATCCGCCGGTTTTGACACAGACACTCGTTGCTATTGCGACCTTTTTGTGAATTGCACAAATCATCTTTTTCTTAATATTGTTTTGTGGAGTCCTACTGAAATGTCACACGGGCAACTGATACGTCTCCAACGTATCTACTTTTCCAAACACTTTTGCCGTTGTTTTGGACTCTAACTTGCATGATTTGAATGAAACTAACCCGGACTGACGCTATTTTCAGCAGAACTGCCATGATGTTGTTTTATGTGTCCTGAAAATCCACGGAGGCACTTTTTGGAAAACATAAAAAATACTAGCGAAAGAATCAAGACCAGGGGGCCCACACCCTGTCCACGAGGGTGGGGGCGCGCCCTCCCCCTGGGCGTGCCCCCCTGTCTCGTGGGCCCGCTGACGCTCCGCCAACCTCAACTCCAACTCCATATATTTCATCTCGCGGAGAAAAAAATCAAAGAGAAAGTTTCATCGTGTTTTATGATACAGAGCCGCCGCCAAGCCCTAATCTCTCTCGGGAGGGCTGATCTGGAGTCCGTTCGGGGCTCCGCAGAGGGGGATTCGTCGATGTCGTCAACATCAACCATCCTCCATCACCAATTTCATGATGCTCACCGCCGTGCGTGAGTAATTCCATCGTAGGCTTGCTGGACGGTGATGGGTTGGATGAGATTTACCATGTAATCAAGTTAGTTTTGTCAGGGTTTGATCCCTAGTATCCACTATGTTCTGAGATTCATGTTGCTATGACTTCGGTATGCTTAATGCTTGTCACTAGGGCCCTAGTGTGTGATGATTTCAGATCTGAACCTATTATGTTTTCATGAATATATGTGTGTTCTTGATCCTATCTTGCAAGTCTATAGTCACCTATTATGTGTTATGATTCGACAACCCCGAAGTGACAATAATCGGGATACTTCTCGGTGATGACCGTAGTTTGCGGAGTTCATGTATTCACTATGTGCTAATGCTTTGTTCCATTCTCTATTAAAAGGAGGCCTTAATATCCCTTAGTTTCCGCTAGGACCCCGCTGCCACGGGAGGGTAGAACAAAAGATGTCATGCAAGTTCTTTTCCATAAGCACGTATGGCTATTTACGGAATACATGCCTACATTACATTGATGAACTGGAGCTAGTTCTGTGTCACCCTATGTTATAGCTATTACATGAGGAATCACATCCGACATAATTATCCATCACTGATCCATTGCCTACCAGATTTTCACATATTGTTCTTCGCTTATTTACTTTTCCGTTGTTAGTGTTACAATCACTACAAAACCCAAAAACATTACTTTTGCTACCATTACCTTTATTATCATATTACTTTGCTACTAAATACATTGTTGCAGATACTAAGTTATCCAGGTGTGGTTGAATTGACAACTCAACTGCTAATACTCAAGAATATTCTTTGGCTCCCCTTGTGTCGAATCAATAAATTTGGGTTGAATAATTTACCCTCGAAAGCTGTTGCGATCCCCTACACTTGTGGGTTATCAAGACTAATTTCTGGTGCCGCTGTCGGGGAACATAGCTCTATTCTCTGAGTCACTTGGGATTTATATCTGTTGATCACTATGAAGAACTTGAAAGACGATAGAACTACGATTTTTCCCTCAAATACGAGGGGAGGTAAGGAACTTCCATCTAGCTCTGCACTACATTCTCCTTCTGTTTGAGTAATCTTGCGACACCTAAACCTGCTACTGCTATGAACTCTGATATGTCGCATGTTATTGATGATGCCACTTCTGCTATGCATGATACTTATGATGAAACTACTTCTGTGCGTGATACTACTTTGCCATTAGGTGAATTTCATGATGAACAACTTGCTAGGGCTAGAGAGAACGAAATTATTGAAGATGCTATTATTGATGATAGTGATGATGAAGGTTCTCCTAATGATTCTGAATTACCTGTTGTTCCCGAGGGTTATGTTATGGAAGAGGAAGCTGCTAGAGCTATCTTTGCTTGTAGAGATAGATATGATCTTAAGAAATTATTAGCTAAATGGAAGCAGTAGTCTCTTAATGCTAGAATGAAACCTGACCCTGCTTTTTCTACTTCACATATCTGTGTTACTGATAAGGATTATGAATTCTCTGTTGATCCTAAGATTATTACTTTAGTTGAATCTGATCCTTTTTATGGCCTTGAATCTGAAACTGTTGTGGCACATCTTACCAAATTGAATGATATAGCCACCCTGTTTACTCCTGATGATAAATCTCGCTATTGTTATATCCTTAAGATATTTCCGTTCTCGTTAAAAGGTGATGCTAAGACTTGGTATAATTCTCTTGCTCCTGATTGTGTGTGTAGTCCCTAGGATATGATTTCTTAGTTCTCTGCTAAATATTTCCCTGCTCATAAGAAACAAGCTGCCTTGCGGGAAATATATAATTTTGTGCAAATGAAATAAGAGAGTCTACCACAAGCTTGGGGGAGGCTCCTCCGATTACTTAATGCTTTGCCTGATCATCCTCTTAAGAAAAATGAAATACTTGATATCTATTATAATGGACTAACTGATGCTTCCAAGGATTACTTTGATAGTTGTGCTGGTTGTGTTTTCAGGGAAAGAACAGTCGATGAAGCTGAATTACTATTGAATAATATGTTGACTAATGAAAATAATTGGACTCTTCCTGAGCCAATTCCTGAGGCAATTCCTAAACCAATTGAGCCAACTCCTGAGTCTATTCCTAAACCCACTCCGAAGAAGAGAGGTGTTTTATTTCTCAGTCCTGAAGATATGCAAGAGGCAAAGAAATCAATGAAAGAAAAAGGTATTAAAGCTGAGGATGTTAAGAATTTACCACCTATTGAAGAAATACATGGTCTTAATATATCGCCTGTTGAGGAACCACATTGTCTTGATAACCCGACACATGTAGTAAAGGTAAATTCTCTCTATAGATATGATAAAGTTGAAATCCCCTCTACTAAATTTCATAGCCCTTGTTTAGATGAATTTGATGACTTTATAGCTAGACAAGAAAGTTGTAATGCTTATGTTGGTAGAGAGTTAAAGAATAATGCTTCCGAGATAGGACGCGTGAGCGATAAAATGGCAGAGTTAAAGGTGAACTTAAACTCATTAGCAAATATGCTTCTATGGTTGCTACTCAAGCTGAGCAAGTACTTAAAGCTCAAAATGATTTGCTTGATGAATTAAATAATAAAAATGACTTTGCTATTAGAGTGGCTACTAGAACTAGTAGAATGACTCAAGAACCTTTGTATCCTGAAGGCCACCCTAAGAGAATCGAGCAAGATTCTCAGAGAAATAATTTAGAGACACCTAGTTCTTCTCAAAAGAAGAAAAAGAAAAATGATAGGACTTTGCATGCTTCTAGTGAACCTGCTGTAGACACACCTGAGAATCCCAATGATATTTCTATTTCTGATGCTAAAACACAATCAGGTGATGAACATGAACCTAGTGATAATGTTAATGATGATGTTCATGTTGATGCTCAACCTAGAAAAAACAATGATGTAGAAATTGAACCTGCTATTGATCTCGATAACCCACAATCAAAGAATCAATGTTATGATAAGAGAGATTTTGTTGCTAGGAAGCACGGTAAAGAAAGAGAACCATGGGTTCAGAAACCCATGCCCTTTCCTCCTAAACCATCCAAAACAAAGGATGATGAGGATTTTGAGCGCTTTGCTGAAATGATTAGACCTATTTTCTTATGTATGCGCTTAACTGATATGCTCAAAGTAAATCCTTATGCTAAGTATATGAAGGATATCATTACAAACAAAAGAAAGATACCGGAAGGTGAAATTTCCACCATGCTTGCTAATTACACTTTTAAAGGTGGTATACCAAAAAACTTGGAGATCCGGGGTACCAACTATACCATGCTCCATTAAAAGAAATTATGTTAGAACTGCTTTATGTGATCTTGGAGCCTGTGTTAGTGTTATGCCTCTCTCTTTATATCGTAGACTTGAATTGAATAAGTTGACACCTACTGAAATATCTTTGCAAATGGCTGATAAATTAATTGCTATACCTGTCGGTATTTGTCAGGATGTGCCCCTTGTGGTTGCAAATGTCACTATCTTAACGGACTTTGTCATTCTTGATGTTCCCGAGGACGATAATATGTCGATTATCCTTGGTAGACCTTTTTTGAATACTGCAGGGGCTGTTATTGATTGCAACAAAGGCAATGTCACTTTTCATGTTAATGGTAATGAGCATACGGTACACTTTCCGAGGAAACAATCTCAAGTTCATAGCATCAATTCTATTGGAAAAGTTCCAACTATCATTATTGGAGGTTTTGAATTTCCTCTTCCGACTGTCAAGAAAAAGTATGATATTCTTATTATTGGGGATGTTCATATCCCTGTTGAGGTAACTTAGTGTTATTCGAAATTTCTCTGGTTCCGTGTTATTCGGAATGAGTTTGTTAACAAGACTTGATCAACCTTGTTAGTGGATTCATTTTGATGATCACGAGATGGATGAAACTAGAAGGCACAACCTTCTGTACCCTCTTTTTACTTTCTGTTATTTAGAATAAATAAAGCAAAATAGTATTATCCGTCTGTTTTCTGAATTATTCGTGCATTAAAAAAATATCCCGGAAATAAAAGTGCTCCAAATGCCCTGCAAATTTAGTATGATTTATTATGGAATATTTGAGGATTTTAGGCATTGAAATCACTACAGGAGGGGCAAGCACCAGGACACGAGAGTGGAGGGCGTGCACACCTACCCAGGGCACGCCCCCCTGTCTCGTGGGCCCTAGGTGGCCCCCCTCGACTTATGCCAGCACCCACACACTCCATCTTCTAGCCAAAAAAATCCCCATCCAGCTCAACCACGAGTTCTAGCTCATTTTGCTGCGATTTTCGATCTCCTTGCTCAAAGCTCCATTCACAAAACTGCTTTGGGAGATTGTTGCTTGGTATGTGACTCCTCTATTGGTCCAATTAGTTTTTGTTCTAGTGCTTTATTCATTGCAAATTTTTGCTGCATAGGTGACCATGTTCTTGAGCTTGCATTTTAAATTTATGAGGTCCCAAGCAATTCTAATGCATGATATAGGCTCTAGGCACTTGTAGGAGTAGTTGCTACCAATCTTGTTTAGTTTTATTCACTTTTATTTTGAAATTACTAAAATTTCAGAAATTTTCAGAAAATGTTAAGGAAACTTTTGACGGGCTCTTCTAGCCAAGGCTCTCTGGAAAAACAAGCTAAAGAGAAGGAAAAACCCAACTATAATCTTCCTCTCTTAGCGGAAGTATGGCCGTGTGAATGGCCATGTGATGATTTCTTGAAAGAAGCTGGAATTCATGAAGATTTTTATTCTTTGATCGAGAATGTAGGCCTCATCGATTTCCTCCATGACCGAATGGATCAGTATCTCTTACTTACCATTACTTTCGTGCAAATTTTTATTATTATCCTAAGAAGTCACCGCCTTCAGTATCATTTCATTTATATGATGAATTCAGATAAATGTCTTTACGTAATTTTTGCGCGGTATGTAGGATACCCTATGAGGGAGAATTAGAGGAAACCCATCGTAAAGATGTGGATGGCTTTGTTAACACTATTGCTGTAGAGGAGCCAAAGAAGGGTTCCGAGGCGAAAATCTCTAGCATACACTTTCCTGTTTTATGCTACTTTGCCATATTTGCTAGTAGATGCTTGATTGGTCGTGGAAATAGTGGAAACTTTAGTATTCCTCATATTATCATTCTTCAACATGCCTTGCTTGGAGATAATAGTTTTATTATGGGTGCGGTCATTGCTAAACGGCTAAGCCTGAATCGTACAAAAGGCCCCATATTTGGAGGTATCTGTGCTTCACGTCTTGCTAGATATTTTGAGATACCTATTAGGCACCGTGAGAAAGAGGAGACGAAATTGCCTCCTTACATTTTATATTACAAGAGCATGGTAGCACACGCGTTTATTGTTGAGAACAAAGAGAAGATGCTCCTGTATAACCTTAGATTTAATAAGAAACACAATGAGACTATTATTTTGCCTACGCCTCTGTTGTTTGATTTGATTGCAGATAATTTTCTTGTTACGCCTGAGACGGTGTATGCTCATCGAGTCCAAGCATCCACTCAAGAACCTGACCCTGAGCCGGAACCTGCACTGGACTCTTATCGTGCATCATCTTTCCAGTGGGATCCGGAGATGGCCAGCCAGTGGTATCCTGATTACCCTTCCCAGTGCACCGGGGAGAGTAGCAGTGGTCCTTGGTATTATACGAACTTAGGCCAAAAGCCTAAGCTTGGGGGAGTACGTATTTCTCACCAACTTTACATTCATGTTCACACACTAGTCGTCGGTGCTCATACTGTTTCTTTGTATTACCCATGCTAGTTTAAATTTCTTTTTCTAGCTTTCTTCTTGTGTGTTTGATAAACCTTGAGAAAAACAAAAAACAATTAGTTAGTTTAATTTCCATGCTTGTAGTAGAAATTAAAATGAAAACCCAAAAAGATTTCTTGTTCTTCTTTTACTTGTTGGGAGCTTTCCCGTGTAAATAGTTTTATTTTATTATCTTTCCTTTGGGGGTCGAGAAGACCATATTGAAAATGTTTAGTGGCTCTCATATGCATGATTGTTTATTTAACTTAGAGCCCATATTACCTTGTCTTCTCTCTTGAGTTGAATGCTTGCAGATTCCAGTTTAGTCCAATGCACGTGCACTATTATTATTATACACATCGTTCGGTCGTGCAAGTGAAAGGCAATAATGACGACATATGATGGACTTATTGAGATGAGAAAAGCTGGTATGAACTCGACCTCTCTTGTTTTTGTAAATATGATGAGTTCATAGTTTCTGATTCAGCTTATTATGAGGTAAACATATTTGCAATGACATTTAGAGATTATAGTTGCTTGTGCTATGCTGGATTAGCTATGAGTTATAATGGTTTACCTTGCGTGCCAACATGCTATTAGAATGATTATGATGTTGTATGATGGGATGGTATCCTCCTTTGAATGAATTGAGTGACTCGACTTGGCACATGTTCACGGATGTAGTTGAAACAAATCAACATAGCCTTCATGATATTTATGTTCATGGTGGATTATATCCTACTCATGCTTGTACTCGGTGTGAATTAATTTTAATGCATGTTTATGATTGTTGTCGCTCTCTCAGTTGGTCGCTTCCCAGTCTTTTGCTAGCCTTCACCTGTACTAAGCAGGAATACTGCTTGTGCATCCAAACTCCTTAAACCCCAAAGTTGTTCCATATGAGTCCACCATACCTACCTATATGCAGTATTTACCTGCCGTTCCAAGTAAATTTGTATGTGCCAAACTCCAAACCTTCAAATGAAATTATGTTTTGTATGCTCGAGGAGCTCATGTTTCAACTAGGGCTGCCTATATCTTCCTTGCTAGGTGGGTTATTCTCAACAGGAGTGGACTCTGCTCCTCATACATGAGAAAGGTCTGGTAACCGGGATGCCTAGTCCCATTGTTCAAAAAGATCAAAGCAAATCAAAATAATTAAACAAAACTCCCCCAGGGCTATTGTTAGTTGGAGGCACTCGTTGTTTCGAGCAAGCCATGGATAGATGCTTGTTGGTGGTTGGGGGAGTATAAACCTTTACCATGCTATTTGGGAACTGCCTATAATGCATGTAGTATGGAAGATACAACCATCTCATAGTTGTTGCGTTGACAGCGAAAGTATGCCGCTCAAAATGTTATTCAACCTCTATTTTAAAATCGAGCTCTGGCACCTCTACAAATCCCTGCTTCCCTCTGCGAAGGGCCTATCTATTTACTTTTATGTTGAGTCATCACCCTTCTTATTAAAAAGCACCCGCTGGAGAGCACACTGTCATTTGCATTCATTACTATTGGTTTATATTGGGTATGACTTGACTGGATCCCTTTTACCATGAATTACAATGTTTAGTCAGTCCTTGATCTTTAAAGGTGCTATGCATTTATGTTTTGCGGTCTCAGAAAGGGCTAGCGAGCCATTTTGTTATATCATGTTATGATTGTTTTGAGAAAGTGTTGTCATCCAAGTTTTATTATTATGGCTCGCTAGCTAATTATGCTATTGATATGAGTAATTGTGAGACCTGAGTGTTATTTTGAGTATGGTTAGTTCATAATATTTGCTGAAACCTGAATGCTGGCTTTGCATGTTTACAACAACAAGAGCAAACAGAGTTTGTAAAAGTTTTCCTTTATCACTTTCAGTTTATCAACTGAATTGCTTGAGGACAAGTAAAGGTTTAAGCTTGGGGGAGTGGATACGTCTACAACGTATGTACTTTTCCAAACACTTTGGCCCGTGTTTTGGACTCTAACTTGCATGATTTAAATGAAACTAACCTGGACTGACGTTGTTTTCAGCAGAGCTGCCATGATGTTGTTTTATGTGTAGAAAGCAAAAGTTCTCGGAATGTCCTGAAAATCCACGGAGGCACTTTTTTGGAAAATATAAAAAATACTGGCGAAATATCAGGACCAGGGGTCCCGCACCCTGTCCACGAGGGTGCGGGCGCGCCCCCCTAGGCACGCCCCCTATCTCATGGCCCCCCTGAGGCTTCGCCGACCTCAACTCCAACTCCATATATTTCGTCTCGCAGAGAAAAAAATCAAAGAGAAAGTTTCATCGCATTTTATGATACAGAGCCGCCGCCAAGCCCTAATCTCTCTCGGGAGGGCTGATCTGGAGTTCGTTTGGGGCTCCGGAGAGGGGGATTCATCGTCATCGTCATCATCAACCATCCTCCATCACCAATTTCATGATGCTCACCGCCGTGCGTGAGTAATTCGATCGTCGGCTTGCTGGACGGTGATGGGTTGGATGAGATTTACCATGTAATCAAGTTAGTTTTGTTAGGGTTTGATTCCTAGTATTCACTATGTTCTGAGATTGATGTTGCTATGACTTTGCTATGCTTAATACTTGTCACTAGGGCCCGAGTGCCATGATTTCAGATCTGAACCTATTATGTTTTCATGAATATATGTGTGTTCTTGATCCTCTCTTGCAAGTCTATAGTCACCTATTATGTGTTACGATCCGACAACCCCGAAGTGACAATAATCGGGATACTTCTCGGTGATGACCGTAGTTTGAGGAGTTCATGTATTCACTATGTGCTAATGCTTTGTTCCGGTTCTCTATTAAAAGGAGGCCTTAATATCCCTTAGTTTCCACTAGGACCCCGCTGCCACGGGAGGGTAGGACAAAATATGTCATGCAAGTTCTTTTCCATAAGCATGTATGACTATTTACGGAATACATGCCTACATTACATTGATGAACTGGAGCTAGTTCTGCGTCACCCTATGTTATAGCTATTACATGAGGAATCGCATCCGACATAATTATCCATCACTGATCCATTGCCTACCAGATTTTCACATATTGTTCTTCGCTTATTTACTTTTCTGTTGTTACTGTTACAATCACTACAAAACCCAAAAACATTACTTTTGCTACCGTTACCTTTATTATCATATTACTTTGCTACTAAATACTTTGCTGCTGATACTAAGTTATCCAGGTGTGGTTGAATTGACAACTCAACTTCTAATACTCAAGAATATTCTTTAGCTCCCCTTGTGTCGAATAAATAAATTTGGGTTGAATACTTTACCCTCGAAAGATGTTGCGATCCCCTACACTTGTGGGTTATCAGCAACATGTCTACATTTCAGTTTGACTGCACAAAGGCAGATTGGTTTTTCTCTATCCTCCTCATCCAACTCCGAGCCTAATCTTCTCCAACTATTTTCTTAACCTTCTCCAACTAGTTGTGTGTTTATTGTTTCATCAACAGTCCTTTAGTATTGTAATCACACTTAATATCTTTGGAACATGGACGCTTAGCTCTATTTTAGTGGAACTGCACAAAGTGATCAGAATGTTGCAAGCTCCTGGCAGCTACTTTTTTCCAACATGCCTTGTTTATTTAGAGAGAGCTGGGGGGAAGTTGCTACCGATGAAAGCATGGATCAATTTTAATTTAACACCTTCTCACAACATTGTCTTTAGTTGTGATGTAAATATTAGCTCTGATCCGCTAATCACTGAGATGCATTAGCAAGGAAGTTTTTTTTTCAAAAGAGCATGGATGGCAAGATACATGAAATAAAAGCTGAAAGCTCAAAGCATTTTACAATTTCATGTCACTGGAAAATTATTTGTATAGTACATCAATTATGTAAACAAATGTTGGAAGCTTGATAGCTTTGCCAGAAGCCTCTTCATCATCCGGGTCCATGTGCCATGAACCAAATTATAGTGCACAACTGCATGGGAGACTCGGCATAGTCGTTTCACCGCACTAATAGAGAGTAATGAGCAGTCACATCATAAGCCCAACCTTTCCCACTAGAAGTGGCTTAGAAGAAGCAACCATCAACACACTCTTCTTTGAATCCGATCATACTACTCCCTCCGTCACTGTTTATAGAGCACGCTTCAGCAATCTCTAGGACCAAGGCGACTAGTGATTGGCCTAAAAAATAGCATTGGTAGTTATAGCACGGCATCTATTACTAGAGGAAATAATGTGTACACACATGCATGCAGTGCTTCGACCCTAGGTACACACATGCATGCATTTACTCCACTCCGCGTACACACCTACATCGAGAGAAAATTGTGGACTTGATTGTGGTTACCACGCCCTAATTAATTGAGCGTTAGACCAAACACGTCTAAAATCTCTCTGGTGGTGGAAATGCATGGAGAGAAATGCATGAGAATGAAGCGCTCCGTGTAAGCTATGACAGACGGAGTAGCATGAAGGTGCAAAACCAAGTACACGTATAGCATGTCGGTCAACGCACTTCCTCTTGGCATATCACTGACATATGGGACCGAAGTGTGAGCAAACCGATCTCAATTGACGGCAAAATGGCCAACCCGCAATTCCTAGAGAGAGACGAGGAGAGAGAACACAGGGACAAGCTTGCACGAAGACCAAGATATATTCGAGCATGGTTGATTGATATCATCATTACATATTTGATGTTTTTAATAGTACTATTGGGCTGCCGTTTTTCACACTTCTCCCGAATAAATGTGTACTTTATCAGAGATTAAAATAAAATAAGAGTACATATGCTCCACCATGCGGTTCCTAGTACCTGTACACCAGTAGTACTATTCATACTACTAAACCTTGCACTTGGCTCTTCGCCTCTTTGGGAAGTTGAACAATGATGGTACTACAGTGTATGCCTCTGGCAATCTGACTGCGAATGAAATTTGCACTTCCACCGCCTAGGCGAGGGTAGGCTGCATTAGTCAAAAGCTTCTCCTCATCCTGCGAGCCACCAGGCTTGAGGTAGATGGAGAGGGCGTAAGCGAGCTTCACCTTGTCCTGCAAGCTTCTCCTCGTTCTGCGAGTGGACAAGACACACCAAAAAGTAGTGCTAGTCCATACTCCCTCCTTTCTAGTTAATATGTCTTAATATTTTTTGCGGGTAAATGAGAGAGCTTTATTCATATATAAGCATTCTTAGGACGATCAACCAAGAGATTGGAAACTATGAAGCAAGGTACCCCGCAAAAAAAGAAGAAGGAAGTGATGTGTTTCATCAAGCTAGCTCTCGGGCAAATTCAAAGTGCAGCAAACACGGTTCGCACAAAGATGCACCACAAGGTTTACTGATGTGTTTACATGTTGAATAACTAAAAAGAGAAAATATTACTGCGCTCTCCTATTTCCAACAGGATAGGAGTCAGAACTAAGCGAGAATTGCGGCGAGTGTTCGATGCAATCAACTTCCATTATCACATGCGAGAATCAAATGTGTTAATCGAAGAGAACCAAATGTGTTGAAGATTGCTTTATCAAAGATTAAAATAAAATAAGAGTGCAGATGCTCCACGATGTGGTTCCTAGTACTATATACATGTATATTAGTACTAGTACTACATAATACTAGTACTCGGAGTAGTAAACTTTGCGCTTGGCTGTTCGCCTCTTTGGTAAGTCGAACAATAATGGTACTAGTACATCGTATGCGTCTGGAAATCTGACACCGAATTAATTGTTGCACGTCCACCGCCTAAGCGAGGGAGAGCTTGCATTAGTCAAAAGTTTCTCCTGTCCTACGAGCCACCATGCGCAAGCTTCTCCCATCTTGTAAGCTTCTCCACGTTCGGCAAGTTGACGAGACACAAGAAAGTAATGCTAGTCCATACTGCCTCCATTCCGGTTAATATGGCTTAATTTGATATGAGATAAATACATTGTCTCTCATTGTATATTTGTAAAAATACTGTCAGTGGACTTCATAATACCCTCATTGTTGTCAATATATACATTTTTCAGTGTTTATACGGTCACTAGCTCACCCTGTCTGAGTATGTGTGTGCATGGACATGTAGGTTGAGCACTGGAGCGTGACCGTGTGTGTTCTGTCGTGTGCTCAGACATGCATGCATTAGGGCATCGCGTGCATTTTTGCGCCCATGTGTACGTGTGACTGTTGCATGCATGCACGAGGTTGTAGTCCCTCATGTTCACATGTACATAAGTCATTGCTTTGTCAAAATGTTGCATGCATGGTTTAACCATTCGTTGTTCATGCATGCATTCTCGATATTAACACGTTGGTAAAGACAATTTCTTGAGGAAAACGAGCACATGAATTGAGTACAAAGGGGACCAACAAGCCAGGACAGAGGGAGTACTAGTAGTGAACCGGAATGAGGGAGTAGGTACTAGTAGTACTACGTAACGATGTGCAGTAACCAAATTCCTCTATGCGCATCCTATCTATGGGTCATGCAAGAAAATAGAGATAAGTACAAGTGAGACTCAGGAACGGTCATACATGTAGGGGGAGTACGTGTAGGGGCCACTCACGAGCAGTCAAATCACAAAGTAAGTTAGTCGGATGAAGCAACCATCATTTCACTCCTCAATGACACATACACAATATAAAATGGTTGATATGGAGAGCAAAAGAAAACCACTCCACTATATATACACTAGCAGGAGCCTAAGCTACAAGCCTCCTTTCTTTGGTTTATCTGTTCACAAGCATAGAACCATGGTGGCCACACCGCTGGTCATAGATCTGGCCTGATCCCGCCGCTAGGGGAAGGGACGATGTTCTGCGTAGACGCGGTCGACAGCGGTGAGGGAGAAAACCCACTATCAGTGCGTCCTGATCGCGGGTCCCCGCAGTATGGGCTGACTAGCTACACCCCGACATCCCAGCTACAACTTCCCTTTTGAGCTGGCTTGCTCCACTGTCGCAGCTCCCCACATAGCTCCATCTCTACGTGGATCTTTCCCTACTTCTACCGGCTTCTATTTGTGATGTTTTTATGTCTCATGAACTAGTGCCACTAGTACTATTCTAATCACACTTCTTCAATATCTTTGCCAACAGGGATGCTCAACTCGATTTTAGTGGAACTGCACAAAAGTATCATATGATTTGAGGGTGCCAGGCTTCTTTTCTTCAATAGGTTCTACCTAGCCAGGAAATTAAATCATGTTTAGGGTTTAGGGTTTAAGTCATAGAGACCCCATCAGTAGTTTTTTTTGTACACACTCTCACAACTTGTGTCTTTAGTTTTGAAGTAAATTTTGCTATGATCTATGCATCATTGAGATGCATCAGCATGCGTGTTAGTTTTCCTTTGTGATGGAATGTTGTAACGGGGCAACCTTGGAGTCAGGATACATACATGAAACAAAATCATAAAGCTTTGTACTCCCTCTGGTCCTTTTTTGTATGTGTATGAGGCTACTCATAGTGGGGAGTATCATATACTAGTATCATGCATAAATTACATAGGGGACAGAGGTAGTATGTGAGAGTGTATGGTGGGTCATGTGGTAAAATGTACTACTACGCAAAAAGAAGGACCGGAGGTGTCCACTACAAAAAAAAGACACATCCGTGACATTTTGGGCCGAACGGAATTTCTTTCTTTCATGCTTATGACACTTCTATGACAATAATTGTGACGAAACCTGGTATCATCATATATGTGGTGGGCTCCTACGTACTTCTATGACAAAAAATCATGACAGAAAATGGGCTTTTCGTCCTGGGGTGGTCGGAGACACACCTGCATGACATTCTTTGGGCCGTCCATGACAGAAAATATCATGGTAGAAGCGAGGGCGGGGACAATTTCGGGGACTTCTCAGTTACGGTGGATGGTCGGGGCCGAGTGATGCACGGAGGTTTGTGCATTTCTCTCATACACGTACGCGCATTTGTGTGAGGCGTTGAGCTCTAACTAAACCCGAGCGAGGCGTTGGCTCTAACTGAACCTGAGCGAGGCGTTGGCTCTAACTGAACCCGAGCGAGGCGTTGGCTCTAACTTAACCCGAGCGATTGCACTAGCTACGTTACTAAACCCCGATCGGTCCCTTGCTGTTAAATGAACCTGAGTGATTCCTTCACTACTGCTCCTAACTGAAGCCGATCGAAGCTGCATCTTGTTGAATAGTTCATAGGTGGGAGTTGGATGAATAGGATCTCGTGGTAGTAGAGGCTGTTGCCGCAAGATGAACAGGACCCTGATCGAGGAGGTGAGGGTGGATGAACAGTAGCTGGTGGAGGGACCCCGTACATGGAGGGCTGGTTGAATAGGACCCTGTGGAGGGCTGGTTGAACTGGACCCCATTGAGGGATGTTTGAATAGTAGCCGGTGGAGGCTGGATGAGCAGGACCCCGTGGAGGGCTGGATGCACAGTAGCCGGTGGAGGCTCGAGGAAGTCGACGGTGGATGAACAGTAGCAGATGGAGGCTCGAGGAAGTCGATGGTGGATGAACAGTAGCAGGTCGAGGCAGGAGGAGGTTGACGGTGGATGATCAGTAGCCCGCAGAGTCTCGTTTTGCGGTATGCTACACCCCTCTTGATGAACAAGACCCCTGTTTAGACCGTAGGAGGTCGAAGAGAAGTCTGTTTCCTCCGTTTTGCGGTACGCCAGACTCCTCCCGGTGAACAGGATCCCATTTCGACCGTAGGCGGTCGAACAAAAAGGCCATTTCCTTTGTTCTATGGTACGACAGGCCTCGTTTTGGCTGCTTCGTCCAAGCTGGTTGGCTCTAGATGAACACACGACACATTTCGACTGAGTCTGTTGTCTCCCAATGAACAGGACGCGTTCTGACCCAATCACTTGGCTCCAGGCAAACACGGCGCTATTTCCTCCGTCCCGACCCAGCCGGCGAGCTAAAGATGAACAGGACAACGTCGCTGCCATCTGTTGCCTCTCCATGGACATGAGCCTTAACCATCTATATGCGTGAGTACGCGTTTCGAGACCCCGCTCATATGTACGTACATGGCCGTATTTTTTGACGTGTCATTGTATATATGTTTACACGATTTAGACGGGACAACGTGAAGCGATACATTGGGGGGCTCTACTATAACATGTGTCGCTACTTACTCGGCCATCGTTCATCGTTGCAGAGCGACCGATCGACCAGTATGTACGTACACGTTCGCGACAAGACAGACAATACTATGTACACTTTGACAGGGTGGGTCCCAGCTATCAGGGAGGATAAAGACGCACTTACATGCGTGCGAAGATATAGCTGCTGGGTCCTAGCTGTCGGGGGGGATCATTTTTTTACCCGTAATAAGGACGCACATCCATGTTTCCGAAGATGTAGCTGGTGGGTATGAGAAGTCAGGGGAAACGTTTTTTTCACGAAATACGGTGACCCGTTAGGTGGGTCCCTACTGTCAGGTGGAGGAATCATTATTTTGCGCGTAATAAGGAGGCACTTCCTTGCTGCGGCCATGGACCCAGCTGTCAGCCTCTCCATGTATAATACTCTTCCGATGGAAGTCATTCCTTGACCACATTGACCACGCCGTGCCGGGAGCACCAAGGCGGTGGACAACGGCGAGGCCTAGTAAGCGGACGACACGGAGCCGGGAAAGACGAGACAATGTTTGCACACTTGGAGAGGAGTATAAGGGTTAACTGGTTCGGCTGCGATGTGAGGCTGCCATCATCGCAGAATAACAGGGGTTGTGGTTGAGTAGAGGGATGGCCTGGCCAGAGGTTGGAGTGGAGTGGGGCGGTGAGGCCTGCATGGCAGCAGAGCCGGCCACGGGAGGCAGGAGCAGGAGGCAGGAATTGCACTAGTTTGGGCGGCTAGAGCAAGTAGACCAGAGGTTGAAGTAGCACTACGGTCGTTGGATGGACATCATACGGTGACGGGATCTAGAATCATTCATATTGACTAAGTTGACAAAGTCCTCCGTCGGCGTCAACTTAGTAGGCCCACAAGTCCGCCTCCCACAATGGCGCGTCCCAGCGAGCAGGGAGAGTATTCATTTTTTTGTGCGTAATAAGGAGGCACTTCCTTGTGTGCAAAGATATAGCTGGTGGGTCCGAGCTGTCAGCGGGAGCAACATTTTTTCCATGAAATATAGAGGCCCTTCCGGTGGGTCCCAGCTGCCAGGTGGAGGAATAATTATTTTGTGCGTAATAAGGAAGCACTTCCTTGCGTGCGGCCGTGGACCCAGCGATGAGCCTCTCCACGTATAGTCCTCTTATGATGGATGTCGTTTGTTGACCACATTGACCACGCCGCACTGAGAGCACCAGGGTAGTGGACGACAGCGAATCCTAGGAAGGGAATTAACCAGAGCCGGGGAAGACTTGGTAGTGGTTTCCCACGCAGTGGGGAGTATGAGGGTTTACTGGTTCGGCTGCCGTCACCGGAAAATAACAGGAGGCGTGGGAGATTAGAGGAATGGCCTGGTCAGTGATGGAGTAGGGTGGGGCGATGCGGCCTGTGCGGCAGCACAACCGACCATGGGAGGCGGGAGCAGGCAGTTCCACCAGCGCTGGCTCGAGCGGCTGGAGCAAGAACATCAGATATTGAAGAAGCAGCATGACCATTGGATTAACATCCCACGGTCACTGCTGCTAGAATCGTTTGTGGACTAAGTTGACAAAGCCTTTCGTACACGTCAACCTAGTAGACCCACAAGTCAGCCTCCAAATCTGCCCCAAATAACATACAACCCGAAAATTCTAGCCAGATTCACATTAATTTAAAAACTAAACATACCTTTATTTTAATCCAAAGAAATTTTACCCACACAAAAACAATGAAATAAAATATCAAAATCATAAAGAAAACAATATTTTGGAACTAATTGCCTGTTTGCTGTATTTTTTTCATTTTACAGCCCATTTAATATTACTTATAGCCCATTTCTTATTACTTATAGCCCATTTTCTGGGCAAGCCCGAATGCATCTCTCTTCGTCTTGAAAGATTTCTGGCACAGCAGGGCGTAGAAAAGCAATTAGGCCTACGTTGGTTGTTATGCAAAAAACAAAAATAGGTGGGCTAGCCATTTTCAGAAAGGAAAAAAAACTGGACTGGTCATGTGGTAAACATATGAAATAAAATCCAGGGCTAGACGGGCCACAGCTCCCGCACAACCTAGTTGATACCCTTCTCCGTCCCAAAAAATAATAATTACTGCGCGCGCAGCTCGATCCCGGGTGTTTGCCGCTCCTTGTGCAGCTATCTCGCTTATTGACTACGTTGACAGTGGCGTGTGACCCAGACGTTAGGAAACCATAAGGAGGAACCCTTTTTTCTTGTAATAAAGGAGGGACTTGCTGGCCTACTACCATGATCCTGGTGGGTCCGTACTGTCATCCTCACCATGTACAGTCATCTCCTTATTCCTCTCGGTTGTTGAACATGTTGACAACACCGGAGGGCGGTGCCGCGGCGAGCGAACCAAGGCAGAACTCTCAAGTTTGTCCTCCTTCCTTCCTCGCAAAAAAGAAAGAAAATCAAAGACTTGAGAAGGTTTACAGAACAAGCTAGTGTATCAGTAAAGAGACGTTGCTGGGTTTTTGAAAAAAGAGTGACGTGCTCCTGTAGCTGGTTCGAATCCAAACCTAGAGTATGACTATATATGGAACTATGCTACTCTGCAAGTAATGAAACTGACATATCCAACGTTCGCTTCTCCTCTTCTCTAGTTATTCTGCTTAACATTAGAAGCTTTGGCCGCAGCAACCGTGTCCGCTGGCTGCTCGTCCACCTGCTCTTCACCAGGCAACAACCAGATATGTGCCAAGTCACCACCCATACCATCGCCTGTTGGTCTCAACACACCCCCGCCAGCACACGCACCTCAGTCGGTTTCTCATCGCATCCTGCTGCCGTTGGTGTGTTGCGACTACTGCAAATCACGAAGAGTCATCCATCGCATGTCAACCACAATCCTCAACCCTGGCCGTGTCTTCTACAAATGCCCGAATAATTGGGTAATAATATGTTTAAGTGTTGTTCTGCTGCTTTGAGTTGCAGATTTTTTTACTAGTTTGGTTGATGATCTTCCAATTTGATTCGGGCAGAAAAGGGAAGATTTGTGTGATTTGTATTTCTAGGAAGTTGCTGATGCGGCAGAATGCAACTGCGCTGATTATTTGGTTAGCTGACGAATCCCAATCCCAGCAGGTTGGGGTGTTGGACAAGTAACTGAAGGTTAAAGGAACAACAGAAGAGGAAGATGCAGAGCAAAAGGTTAAAGATGCAGTTCCTCTGACCATGGACAAGCAATAGCTGCTGAACGGCCTTGACAACAATGAGGAGATGAAAGATCTTGTGAAGATAATGGGAAAAATCGATGTGCTCTATAGAATGATTGTCTCTTTATTTGTAGAGTATGTAGCACTCATGATGTATTCAGTGGCTATGACATGAGCACTTTGCTGAAACTAGTAATGAATGAAACATGTTTAGTAGGCTGGGCGTAGTGTTGTGAACATCGAATGATTTCTATTAACAGAAATCGAGGGTATCCCCTTTTGCTCATAAATAAATAAATAGCAGAGGCCCTTTTGCTAATAAATAAATAAATTAGCATAGGCCATGTCGGGTCAGCTTTGTTCCCATTCAAAGGTGTCAAGCAAATTGCAGTCCAACAACAAACTATGTCATCAAATTCAAGTTTCACATCCAAATATGAGTACAACTAAACAACAATGTCATCATGTTTTAGTCTTCATACAATCACCAAACACAAATCAACGTACATAATAAGTGATCTTCTCACAGCAAAATACTAAACAACAAGTTCACCAGGTTTCAGTTGTCAGAGCAAACACAATTTGACATAGTAGATAAAAAATGTCTTTTGACAGGCAAATACGACAAAAGAAATCTAATCATCATCCGCAGCAGAAGTGTCAATATCTTTGCCATGTGTATCTGTCTGAATCGTAATTCCCACAGTGTCATCTTCTTGTTCATCCTCAATGTCCTCGAACGTTGGCTACTTCTTGATCAACTGTTGTATGTCCATAGCCAGACAGGCAATCTCTTCTCCAGCGTCATTGACGTGATGGTTCTCAAAGATGTTATGAACATATGTGGAATATTGTACATTAGGAGCAGTGTAAGCATCATCTTGTTGTGCAACTTCATTAAACAAATTCCTCTGCTCAAACCTTTGCAATACTCTCCAGTCGTTGCTGCTTGCAAATGTGTCTTCCAAGAAAAATATATGTGTTGCTTGATTTGCCAAAATAAAAGGCTTTTCGGTCTGGTACGCTGCCTTGCATTGATGGATTTGAAATAATCATTAACTCTGGGTTTTGCGAGCCTAGAAAACAGGTTATACCAACGACAGCACAACAGAACCACACAGTGATGAACCTCGAAATTGGAGATATACTACAACTGAACAATGTCTATTATGTTAGCATACATTTTAGTTGTCTCTTCATCGTATGTATCCGTCCTCATGATGGCACTGTTTTGTGTCTTCCTCCCTTCTTCACGTGCAAGGGTGTTGTAGCGCACATCTCCAACAACGCAACATTCATAATGTCTTACCCGAGCAATAGGACCCGTGGCTAGTGCGTAAAGGGCATCATCAACTGCATGCCCATCCTCCCAAATCTTCTTAACCTTTGGTTATAAAATAGACGAGCTGATCATCTTATGTACTCAATATATTAAAAAAACTGACAATGCAATTCAAAAGCTTACTTGGATCTTGAACCATTTCGCAAATCCTGCCATAACCAGTTTGTCAATTTTTCTTAGATTTTGCGGCAGTAAGTCCTTTCTGTAGATGTTGCACAACATAGTGATCGCGTCAAACATCTAAAAATATAAGAATGTGCTGCAAGTTTAGTAGATTACGATGTATAAGCTGCAGTACTTAGCACTTACTTGATATAAGGTAGAATCTCAGGACAGTTATTCAACACACACCAAACCATTTTGTCCAAATCTTTAGGTTTGTTGTCTTGTCGACTCTACCCTATAAATTGAACAGAACAATCGAAAACATTGTGCCTCTGATTGTCTTCACCCACCTCTTTTCTAAGTTGATCAGCTGTTTCAATGTATTTTGAGCAGAATGTCAATGCTTATGTAGCAATGTAGGCCTCTACGATGGAACCCTCGGGTCTAGCTCTGTTCCTAACATAGCCCTTAAAAGTTCCTAGCCGCCTTTCAACAGGGTACATCCATCCATACTTTACTGGACCTCTATGTAGTGCCTCATCAGGTAGATGAACAGCCAAATGCACCATCACATCAAAGAAGGCTGGAGGATATATCTTCTCAAGGTTGCATAGGGTAGTTGGTATCTTGTCTCTAAGACGCTCCAAAGCATCTATCCTGATATTTCTGTTGCAGAGTTGCCTGAAGAATTGTCCCAAATCTGCAACTGTACTGTATAAGTTAGGGCGGCCCAATCCTCTATGGATAACAGGTAAAAACCCTTTAAAGTAGGACGTGGAAGTCATGAGTTTACAGCCGTTGTACCTTGTTTCCATCTGCCTGACTCTCCTTTCAGGGTTGGAAGCAAATCCATGTGGGAATCTCACACGTGACAGGACCTCGCAAAATTCTTTTCTTTTTACCTTGTCCAAGACGTACACAGATGGTTACATATACCGTGGTTTACCTTCATCTTGCACCTGCAAATCCTTTCTGATACCCAGGTGTGTCAAATGAATCCTAGATTTTAAGGTATCTTCCAACTTGCCTTCAATATTAAGAAGTGTGTCGATAATGTTGTCATATATATTTTTCTCGATGTGCATCACATCAATATTATGCCGCAGATCAAAATCTTTCCAATACTACAAGTCCCAAAAAGTGGACTTGCAGGTAAACAATAATCTCTCTTCTGCCCTGCCACACTTCCTTTTCCCGCTACCATTATCATGATGGCTTCCTGGTGTAATATGCCTGACCTTCTATAATTCCAGTTGCAACTCACCGGCTATGAGCCTCTTTGGCGCATCACGGTTTTCATGCTTTGCATTGAATACATGTCTTCAGTAATTTGTAGGACACGACTTGTCCTTGGCAAGGAAATGGTGGTGTCCAATGTAACAAATCTTGGTAAGTATTGCGTATGACAGCGAATTCCTATCATAGCGAACACATGCATTGTAACCATGTGTTGTTCTCCCTGACTGTGCCCAAAGCCGGATAATTATGGATGCACGAAATTATAATAGCACTGTCGGGTGGTAGGTATGACATATGACAACGGATGGCTTATCATTGTGGGAGCTAGTAAGACATCGCCGGTGCCTGGAAACGGGATAAGGCGAAGACATGCACGCCGGCGGATCTTACCCAGGTTGGGGGCTCTCCGTGGAGATAATACCCCTACTCCTGCTTTGCGGGGTCTCTGCATGATCTCTAGATCGATAAGAAGCTACAAGAGGCTCCTTGAGCTATTCGGTGGAGGGAGGAAGAAGGGCAAGGCTAGCTCTCTTCTCTCCCTATGGTTGTGTCTAAAACTCTCTGAGATCAACCCTTTGCATGGGTGTCCTGGGGGGTTTATATAGGCCTACCCCCGGGGGGTACAATGGTAATCCGGCCTAAGCGTGGACCCAGGCTGTCAGCGTCTACGTCCGCCGGCTTCTGGGGCCCGCCGACTGGTGGGTCCCGCCGACTACCGGCCCCACCGCTTGGGGGGTCTTGTCGGGGGCTGGTTACGGTCGCCTCGCCTCTGATGACGAGGGCTTTGTCGAGGTAAGCATGGATACAGTGACGCCGCCTTGCCGGCGCTCACTGTAGCCTTACCTCGTCTTGTCTGCTTGATGGTGCTTGCGCCCCGGGCAGGGGAGCAAGCCGGCTGCAGGAAGCCGGCCTGGCCTTAGGCCGGCTAGGGGAGGCCAAGCCGCCTTCGGATGTCTCTCTGACTGAAGGGGCCTGCCGCTTCTGGGACGTACCAGCGGCCCATCGTGGATGGCATCATGATTCGCATGGCAGCAGTGCCTCGCCGGACAGGAGATGTCCGCCATGTACGGCATACTTTAGCCATGCTTGCTCTGAGATTCGGGGGTGGCAGGGTCCACTGTAGCCACGCCCCGTCTCGTCACTGTTATGGGGGGTTGACTGTAGGGTACGGCCCATGGCCGCCTGCCATGGGCCGGCTTTCTCGGAGCCGGTCCTTCATGGGCCGGCTTTCTTGGAGCCGGCCCTTCATGGGCTGGCTTTCTTGGAGCCGGCCCTGTTGTGGCGTCCCCCGAAGATTGTTTACGGCCGGGCTGCCTTACGCTTGTCGGCCTAAGCGATAGCCGGCCGGAAGAAGGCGGCCCCGTGTCTTGGGCGCCTCAAGGCTCCGTTAGCCCATTGTTTTTTCTGAGGGCCAAAGGGAGCCCGTTAGGCTACCCGTGGCCATTTACTCCGACAGTAGTCCCCGAAGCTGGTTGGGCTTCGCGGCTAAAAGGGGGAACGAGAAGCTCGGCCAGCTTCCTATCCCGAAGAGCCGGCAGCTAGGAGCCGGCAGCTAGGAATCTCGGCGAAGCCTTGCCAAATTCCAAAGGCGGGAAAACAGCTGGTGCACCAGCCAAGCGGCGGGTTGACCGCCCGCCACCCGCGCGCCGCGTGGCACCCTTCGGCTGGGAGGGCCTACCAGCCCACGCGCGCGACGGGACGCCGCTGCATGCCGGGGCCCACCACTTTCACGCCTCGGCTCATGCGTGGATCTTTTGTGGCCCGAAACCGACCGCACATCTTCCGGCGGCGGTTCCCACTCGCCATCAAGGCGCGATAAACGCAGGTCGTGGGGGAGTGGGCGTAGTTAATCCCCCCCCCCCCGTGCCTCGCCTCCTCAGCTTCGTCGCGCAATGCTATAAGTAGGGGCGGGGAGGGGGAGTAGCAGTTGTTCGCACACTCGCCCTCGCCCCGCCTCCTCCCTTTTCTTCCTCGCCGTGGTAGCCCTTCGCTGTGCTCCCGCTCCGCCATTCTTTTCTTCTTACCAGCGTGCCGCAGGCCTGCTACCTCCGCGCCGAGCGCTCTCCGCCGCCACGCTTGCCGTCATGGCTCCGACGTCAAGCTCTTGGGACGGCTCCACCGTCCGCGATGACCACATCGATTTCCTCCGCAAGACGCGGCGGCTGCCCGGTGAGCATCTTGTGCGAGTCCATCTTGCGCTATCTAGGGAGGTTTCGCCGGCACCGTAGGATGGCGAGCAAGTAATATTTTACTCGCACTGCCTGCGCGGCGTCGGCCTCCCCGCGAGCGGCTTCTTCCGCGCATTTCTCGATTTCTATCGGCTTCAGCCGCACCACCTCACCCCCAACATGGTGGTGTTGTTGTCGGCCTTCGTCTCGTTGTGCGAGGGTTTCCTCGGCGTCCTCCCCACCATCGAGCTCTGGGGGGAGCTCTTCCAATCCAAGCTCGGCACGGTCATCGCGGGCGTGCCGGCTCCGTGCGGCGCCTTCATCGCGATATGGAGGTCCACCGCTGACAACCCCTTCCCTCCTATCGCGCTGATCCAGTCGGTGAAGCTCGGGCAACATTCTTACTTTTACGTGAAGAACGTTGCCCCGAACGGCGATTATGTCAATTTGCCGGCTTCCGGCTTCCGTGGCCGACCCGCCGGCTGCGAGGCCGGCTTCATGGTCCTATCGGGCTAGGTCGGTAACGCCGGCTGGAGCTAGTGCCATCGCCCGGCTTCGGGTGCTGGTCCAGTCGTAGTGCCTGACCAGGCCCGACTTGATCGCCGCCTTCGTCGAGCACCGGGTTCTTCCACTCCAGGGCCGCCCTCATCTGATCTGTCAGATGAGCGGCCGCTTCGACCCAAGCCGGCTCAGCACCAGGGAGATGCCTCACGACCAGGTGTCGTACATGGTGAACTACATCGCCAACTGCAAGCTCACTGAGGACTGGCAGTATGGCAAGGCGCCGTACTCTCGCGCCAATCCACCACCCTTGGTAAATTTTCTTTCTTCCTTTGTTGCCCAATTTTCTTTTCTGGCCGACTCTTGACTAGTCGGTTTGTCTTCAATCAGAATCCTCTCCTTCATCCTTCGGCTGGGACTGCGGGGCCGGAGCGCGAGTTCGCCCCCGACCGTGAGGCGGACGACTCCGAGGACGCCGACTTGGGGGCAGCCGCCCTGGACAACGACGCCGCGGGGGGCGGCGGCGAGACAGGCGACTCCGGCTTCACCGCCGGCTTTGACAACTGGCCCAATGATGACGAGGCCGATCCCATTCCGCGCCGCCAGCCGGCGACTGACCCCCAAGGTGCCGGCCCATCCGGCGGGCCGACCGAACGAGGCAGCGCAGAGAAGCGCCGAGCGGCGCCGACTCCGATCGGAGGCCGGCCAAAGAAGCCCAAGGGATCAGCGGCGGCGACCAAGCGGGACGAGGCGGCCGTGAAGGCGGCCCGCTTCCGCAAAGTGGTGAAGCAGCTGCAGGCGGTCTCGGCATAAGTTTTGGCCCTTACGCACTTTTTATTTCTTTCTTTAGTCAATGTTATTCTAAGCCCTTTCTCCGTTTTGCCAACCAGGGCCCCGCTTTCTCTTGAGCGGACTACCGCCGCCTCCATAGTCGGCAGAGCGGGAGGATCTGCGGGCTCCCGTCACGTAGACCCCCTCGCCGAGCTTCAGGCGGCGACGGAGCGGAACACGCAGGAGGCGCGGGAGGAGCGGGAGGCGGAGGAGCGAAGGGCAGCCGCTGCCTAGTCGGCCCAAGGGGACGACGGCAGAGTCGGCCGAGGCGCACTCCGACGCTGCAGCCAGGGCCCGGGCGGAAGCCGAGGCCACAGAGAGGGCAGCGGAGGGCCTGTGTGGCCAGCCTCTGCAACTTGTCAACCCCCTACGCTCCACGCTCCCGGGCGTCCCGGTGCCCCCGACGGAGGAAATCGGCTGCGACCCGCCGGTGATGGAGAGGGAAGGGGCGACGTAGTCGTCCCGGAGGGAGAAGTGGTGCCACCTCCGTCGTCCGGGACTGGACAAGGCGGCCAGCCCGAGGTGCCGCCTGAGCAGCCGACGGGAGGAGAGCCGACTGCAACGGCGGATCTTGTAGTCCTGTCGCCGACTCGCCGGCGTGCGGGGAGGGCGGCTTCAGAGCCGGATCCGCAGAGGGCGGCCGGCTCCAGCTCGTTGTCACATGATCTGGAGTCGGCCACAACTAGGTCGCCGTGGTGGACGCCGGGCGGTGGGACGGCCGCGTTGAACCTAGCGGCACAAGATGTTCGTAGCCGGCTTCAGGCTCAAGCCGCCGCGCTGTAGCAATGTACCCGAGAGTTTCTTGCGACCCGAGCGGTCGTTCGGGTGAGTTTTCTTGCTCATGATTTTTTCCGTGGGGGCGCGTCAGCGCACCCACTGGGTGTAGTCCCCGAGTTCCGAGCCGGCTGCTGAGCAGGCGGCTTGGAACTTCTTCGAAGACTTTGCCTTATTGATTTTCTTTTCCCTTCGCAGGATTATGACAACCTCCACGCCGCTATCTTCAACTCCCATGTCCGGGAGGCAAATCAAAGGGCCGCCGATCTGACGGAGAGCCGGTGTGAGTGTCTTTGTCTTTTTATCTCATGTGGGGGTGCGTCAGCGCACCCACTGGGTGTAGTCCCCAAGATTCGGGCCGACTACTAAGCAGTCGGGTCGGGTCTTTCTTGCCGACTTCTTTCTTAACTTATTCTTTTCATGCTGGCAGGCGCCAACCCTGACTTGAGGCAACAAGTGGGTGTGGCCCAGACCGCCCTTCGCACCAGGGAGGGTGAGCTCAGTGCCCTAGCTCTGGAGCATGACCGCCTGGCCAAGAGACTGGCCGACCAGGAGGAAAGCCACAGGGTGGCCCTAAAGGCGGCGCAGGATAGCAAGGCCGCCCTCAAAGCCAAATACGAGACTGAGGCGGCGAGCTGGGCCAAGGCACGGCAAGCCTTGAGCGAAGGCTACGGCCGAGTCGAGGATTTGGTTGACGGTAGGCCGCCTTGTTCTTCACTTTGCTTGTTCCTTGTAGGCCAGCTTATCTCTTGACTTGCTTTGTTTCTTTCTTCTTTGTGAAGAGTACTTTCCTGGCTATTCTGTCGCCGCCAACCAAGCCATCGAAGCTCATCGCGAGGCCCGGCGGCAGGCTGGGGTTGAGATCACGCCGGATGCGAACCGGTCGCTTGAGGAGCAGTTTCTGGCGATCCAGGCCCGCCTTCAGCCGGCCTACCGCATGCTCTGCCGGCTTCAGCGTGCCGGAGCACAGGTGCTGGCCGCCCTCTGGCCTGGCGAAGTAATTCCTCACACCCCCAGCCGTACTGCCGACTGGCTGGAGGTAGTCGTCGGCCGCCTTGAGGCCTGGAAGGCTTCAGCAGCTCGATCCGGTGCCTGCCGGGCGCTAGAGTTCGTTCGGGCTTGGTACCCTGGGCTGAACTTAGACCAACTGCGCACCTGGCGGCAGGAGGCTGACGAGGAGATCAAGGTGGTGCGGCTGGCTATCATCCAACGCGCCTCGGTGATCGCCGACTTCATCGACACCAACGCTTTTGCTCCTGAGGTGAACGAGGACGGCGTCGCGCAGCCAGAGGAATGGTTTGGGCTGAACCCGGCCGATGGTGAAGACTCGGCAGAGGAGATTGACTCCAGCGACGAGGGCGAAGAGGGGGAGGAGGAGGAAGACGGCGTAGACGCTGTGCCGGATGTTGGAGCAGCCGGCCAGCCTCAGCCTGACCGTGCCTCCAGCAACGAGGCGCGCGCGAATGCCCCGCCTGTTGCCGGTGATGACCAGGCCGAGACTCGCCAGCCGGCCACTCCTCCAGCCGACACCGTCGTCTCAATCAATCTTCATGACGCTCCGGGCGCTCCCTTGGCTTGATTCATTGTTTTTATTTTCCTGCTCGACACTCTTTGAACAGATTTGTTATCTTTGCGCAATTCCACCCACTGGGGGTGTATTCAAACTTCGTTGAATGCCGGCCTCTCAAAGGCCTTTTGTGTAAATATTATTATGCATGAGCGTGGCTTCCATTCCTACTTGCTTTTTATCTCTCGGCTTTTTTCCTTTGCCGCCTTCCTTTGGGTGCCGCCTTCCCAGCCGGACAACTGCTCTGTATTTTGTGGCCGGGTAAGGAGTTGAACCGTCTGGGAAGGCAAGTACTCAAGCTTTCTTAGATTGTAGCAGAGTAGGCACGGAAGCCAGCCAGCCGGCTGCTTCAACAGCCAGTTGACGAGGAGGAAACTAGCTTGTGTTATGTATGTTCGTTAGTCCTTAGCCGTTTTTCATGTGGGCATCCGTTCCGCCTTCAACTCTCGCTAGTCGGCAGTCGATTCTTTGAGCTGTGCCTTTCGCAAGAGAGGGCTTGGGTGTCGGCACATTACTTGTCTGACTACAGGTAGAACTTGGACATAACTCAAGGCGGCAAGTCCTTGGGCCGACTAGTCGGACCCGGTGCCGGACGGAGAAAATAAATGTGGTGGGCTAACCATGGGTATGATACCCGGCATACATAGATAAAATAGGGTAGTCCCCGAGAACTCCTCGGGGGGCCCGTTGTCTGATACTTAATACAAAAGGTAGCATGATGCATACTTCATTTCAACTGTAAAATCTTCGAAGAAGATTAGCATTCCATGGGCGCTCCGACTCCTTGCCCGAGTCGTCTCTCTTGCGTGCCTTCGGCTTCTGTGTGTCAATTAAGTAATAGGAGTCGTTTGCCAGAGCCCGGCTGATGATGAAGGGGCCTCCCCAAGGTGTTGAGAGCTTGTGCCGGCTGGCTGTTCGCTGTATCAGCCGGAGCACAAGGTCTCCCTCTTGGAAGGATCTTGGCTTCACCGTCCGGCTGTGGTAACGGCGCAGACCTTGCTGGTATATGGCGGACCGGCTGAGGGCTAACAGTGGGCTTTCTTCCACCAAGTCGACGCTATCTTCTCTTGCTTCTTTAGCCTCCGCCTCCGTGTACATGGTGACCCGAGGTGAGTCGAATTCGATGTCAGTTGGGATGACAGCCTCGGCACCATATACAAGGAAGAAAGGGGTGAAGCCGGTTGACTTGTTTGGGGTAGTGCGCAGACTACAGAGGACGGTCGGTAGCTCGTCGAGCCAGTAGTCGGCCGAACGCTCCAGCGGCACGACCAGTCGGGGCTTGATGCCGGAGAGGATGAGGCCGTTTGCTCGCTCGACTTGGCCGTTTGACTGCGGGTGGGCAACGGACGCTAAGTCCAGTCGGATGCCCTGTGTTGCGCAGAAACGTGCCAGTGCTCCCTTGGCAAAATTTGTGCCATTGTTGGTGATGATGCTGTGTGGCACGCCATACCGAGTTGTAATATCCGCAATGAATGTTACGACAATCGGCCCATTCAGTTTCTTGGTCGGCTTTGCTTCAATCCACTTGGTAAATTTGTCCATGGCGACAAGCAGATGTGTCATGCCGCCGCACGCCGTCTTGAATGGGCCGACCATGTCCAGCCCCCAGACGGCAAAGGGCCAAGTGATGGGGATGGTCTTAAGTGCCGAAGCCGGCAGGTGTTGCTTAGGGCCGAAGACGTGGCACCCTTTGCAGTGTTTGACTAGTTCCTTGGCATCCTCCAAAGCAGTCGGCTAGAAGAATCCATGGCGGAATGCTTTGGCGACGAGCGCCCTGGAGGCAGCATGGTGGCCGCATTCACCTTGGTGGATGTCTTCGAGGATTGCTATGCCTTTCTCTGGCTCGACGCAGCGCTAGAAGACTCCGGTAGCACTGCGCCTAACTAGCTCTTGGTTCATTATTGTGTAAGCTCCAGCTCGGAATTGGACTTGTCTTGCCAAGATCTCATCAGTCGGTAGCTCTCCATTTACCAGGAAACGGAGGATGGGCTGGGTCCATGATGGAGCTGTGATTTCTTCGACTGCCAAAATGGCTACTACAACCAGGGTGGGCGGGCTGGGTTGTGAGGAGTTGGAGTCGGCCTCCGCCTGCTGTGTTGCTGCAGTCCTTGGGCCGGGTTCGACTATGGCAGTCCCCGAGCCGGCTGCTGAAGTCCCTGGGCCGCCTGCCTGGTCCCCGAAGTTGGATCCGACTGCGTCGGGGTCAGGCGGCACGAAGATGGAACTGGATTCCATAGACGGCTTGACAGATGGCTTGAGGAGGCGTTGGAGGGCGACGCCGGTTGGTATAGCTTGCCGGGTGGAGCCTATTCGTGCCAGGGCATCTGCTTGCTCATTGTCGGCCCGTGGAACATGAAGGAACTCGCACCCCTCGAAATATCCGCTGAGCTGCTGGACGAGGAAACGGTAGCTTGCCATGTTTGCGTCCTTGGCATCCCAGTCGCTGGATGATTGCTGAACCACTAAGTCCGAGTCGCCATAACATAGGATCCGGCGGATGCCGAGTTCCTTGGCTAGCCGGAGCCCATGTATGAGCGCCTCGTACTCGGCCACATTGTTTGAGGCAGCAAAGTGGATTTGCAGTGTGTATCTGAGCTTGTCGCCCTTGGGAGAGGTGAGGACGATGCCGGCTCCCAAGCCGGTGCGCATCTTGGATCCGTCAAAGTGCATCCGCCAATGAGTGGAGTCGGGGGCCGGTGGCAGGTACTAGGTCTTGGCCCAGTCGACGAGGAAGTCGGCCAATGCTTGGGACTTGATGGTGGTGCGGGGCTGATAGTAGACTGTGCAAGGAGCCAGCGCGATGGCCCATTTCGCCACTCGGCCGGATGCATCCCGGCTGCCTATGATCTCGGCAAGCGGGGCAGTGCATACGACCGTGATGGGATGCTCTTGAAAGTAGGGCTTGAGTTTCTTGGAGGCGAAGTACACACCATAGCAGATTTTCTGATAGTGCGGGTAGTTCTGTTTTGAGGCGGACAGTACTCTGCTCAAATAATATACCGGCCTCTGGACTAGCTGAGCCCGACCTTCTTCGGGACGCTGGACTACGATGACCGTGCTGACCACCCGGCTGGTAGCGGCGATGTAGAGGAGCATGGGCTCCTTCTCAGTTGGGGCCGCCAAGACAGGTGGTGTGGACAACATCTTCTTCAGCTCGTGGAAATCTTGGTCCGCCTGGTCATTCCACTCAAAGTGAGTGGACTTCTTCATGAGTCGATAGAGGGGGAGAGCCTTCTCTCCGAGCCGGCTCATGAAGCGGTTCAAAGACGCCAAGCATCCGGTGAACTTTTGGACGTCTCGCAGCTTGGTAGGGACCTTCATTCTCTCTATAGCCTTGATCTTCACTGGGTTGCACTCGATGCCGCATTTGGAGACCAAGAATCCTAGAAGTTGGTCGGCTGGCACCCCGAACACGCATTTCTCTGGGTTGAGCTTGATCTGAAAGTGGCGCAAATTCTCAAAGGTCTCCTTGAGGTCTTCCAGCAAGGTGCCGCGCTGCTCCATCTTCACCACGACATCGTCTACGTAGACGTGGGCTGTTCTACCGAGTTGCTTGAGGAGGCATTTCTGCATGCAACGCTGAAAGGTGGCACCAGCATTTCTCAAGCCGAATGTCATAGTCAGGTAACAGAAAGCTCCGAATGGGGTGATGAAGGCGGTCTTCAAGCGATCAGACGGGTTCAACTTTATCTGGTAGTAGCCTGAATAAGCATCCAAGAAACTCAACAGCTCGCATCCGGCTGTGGAGTCTATCACTTGGTCGATCCTTGGCAGAGCGAATGGATCTTTAGGGCAGGCTTTGTTGAGGCTGGTGTAGTCGATGCACATGCGCCACTGCTTGTTCTTTTTCAACACGAGGACCGGGTTGGCTAGCCATTCTGGAAAGAACACTTCCATAATGAAGCCGGCTGCCAGAAGCCGGGCTATTTCTTCTCCGACTACTCTTCTCTTCTCTTCCGACAGGCGGCGCAAGTGTTGCCTGACCGGCTTTGCATCAGATCGAACGTGTAGCTTGTGCTCGGCGAAATCCGCCAGGACACCCAGCATGTCTTTGGGGGACCATGCAAAAGATGTCCCGATTCTCATGGAGGAAATCGACGAGCTCGCCTTCCTATTTGCTGTCAAGGCCTGTGCCTATGACAGTGTGCCTCTCCGGATGCTCCGGGTCCAGAGGTATCTTCTTTGTCTCCTTGGCCGGCTGGAAAGAACCTTGAGCTTCACATTCTTTGGGGTCAGGGGACAAGGCTGCTGCTTACCAGCCAAGGTCACAATTCGATCCAGCATCTTCTTCTCTTCGGCGATCACGAGGAACTCGGCTAGCCGACTACTGGCTGCTGAACACTCAGAGGACTTCTTATAGTCTCCGGCTATGGTGATAATGCCCTTGGAACTCGGCATCTTCATCTTGAGGTTGGCGTAGTGGGGCACAACCATAAACTTGGCCAACACTAGTCGGCCAAGCAATGCGTGGTACGGGCTCTCCAAATCCACTACCTCGAACCATATTGCCTCTCTGCGGAAATGATCCTTGTCCCCAAAGAGGACATCCATCCTTATCTTGCCGATTGGTGAGTAGGACAAGCCGGGTACGATGCCGTGGAACACAGTCTGGCTTGGCATGAGTTGCTTCAGCTTGATGTTGAGCCTCTCCATTGTATCTCGGTACAGTATGTTGATACTGATCCCGCCGTCTATCAGCACGCGGGAGAATCGGGCGGCACGCCTCTCTGTTGCCTGGGTGGCATCCAGATCTAGGGCATAGTAGCCAGGAGACGGCATCACCTCTGGGTGGTCGTCCCGGCTCCAGCTGATGGGCTTCTCTGACCAATGCATTAACTCAGGGTTACTGGAGGCGACCGCATTGACTTCTTGCTGCTGTCGGCGCCGGCTGCGCCGGTCTTCTGTCTGGCTGGTGAACAAAATGTAGGCGGCCTGCTCGTCAGGGAACTCGTCTTGGATAGCTCCGACTGCATGCCGAGCGGCCGGCTGTTGCGGGGCAGGAGGCGGCTGGCCTGCAGGCGGAGGCGGCAGCAGCCCCTCACCATTGGAGATTCGGGTGAGCCAATGACACTTCCGTGTTGTATGGTTGGACGGCTTCGCGCCGCTGTGGAACTTGCAGGTGGCGTCGAGGGTTTGCTCGTAGGAGAAAGTCGGCTCCCAAGCCGGCCTTCCGCCCTTTTGCTTCTTCGGAGCCGGCCGTCCCTCAGGTTGCTCTTCTTCCATCGTGGCCACCTGCCGACTAGTGGAAGGCGGCATAGGGGCCTTGCGCTTGTGGTCGTTTTGATACGGGCGCCGGCTTGATTCTCCGGCCGGCGTCTTGGGAGCCGGTGCCAGCACTTTTGAAAGTGCAACTATCCCTAGGTGGTTTTGGTAATTCATAACAACATATAGCTCATTGAGCTAATGCTATTCCAAGACTATTATTTCAGGAAAGCTCAATGAATGGCATGGCATGGATGATGAAAGTGGATCCCTCAAAATACTAAGGACAAAGGATTGGCTCAAGCTCAAAAGCTCAAGACTCTTCATTTTGCATTTTAGTGATCCAAGATCACATTGAGTCTATAGGAAAAGCCAATACTATCAAGAAGGGATGAGGTGTTGCTTAATGAGCATCTTGCTTCATGTGCTTAGTGATATGCTCCAAAACCGTCAACTACTTTCCCACATCCACAAATGACCTAAACCTAAAGCCAGAATTGGTCACACCGACTCTTCCAATCCGGCGCCACCAATTCCAAAAGTCATAGCCACTGCCACAAACCCTAAGCAAATCGGTCTTACCGATAGGGATCTCGGTCTCGCCGAGATGGGGTTGCAATCTCTCTGTTTCCCTTAACGTTTCGGTCTAATCGAAGTGAGCGATCGGTCCCACCGAGATTGCAATGTAAACTCTCTGTTTCCTTTTTGTAACATTTCGGTCTCACCGAAAAGAGCAAATCGGTCCTACCGAGTTTACCTGACCAACTCTCTGGTTAGCTAATTACCAAAATCGGTCTCACCGAGTTTGTGTAATCGGTCTCACCGAGATTACGTTATGCCCTAACCCTAACCGAATAGGTCTCACCGAGATGCATGTCAGTCCCACCGAAAATCACTAACGGTCACTAGGTTTACTAAATCGGTCCGACCGAGTTTAACGATTCGGTCCCACTGAGTTTGGTAAATTGTCTGTAACGGTTAGATTTTGTGTGGAGGCTATATATACCCCTCCACCTCCTCTTCATTTGTGGAGAGAGCCATCAGACTAAACCTACACTTCCAACTTACCATTTCTGAGAGAGAACCACCTACTCATGTGTTGAGGCCAAGATATTCCATTCCTACCATATGAATCTAGATCTCTAGCCTTCCCCAAGTTGCTTTCCACTCAAACCCTCTTTCCACCAGATCCAAATCCTATGAGAGAGAGTTGAGTGTTGGGGAGACTATCGTTTGAAGCACAAGAGCAAGAAGTTCATCATCAACGCACCATTTGTTACTTGTTGGAGAGTGGTGTCTCCTAGATTGGCTAGGTGTCACTTGGGAGCCTCCGACAAGATTGTGGAGTTGAACCAAGGAGTTTGTAAGGGAAAGGAGATCGCCTACTTCGTGAAGATCTACCGCTAGTGAGGCAAGTCCTTCGTGGGCGACGGCCATGGTGGGATAGACAAGGTTGCTTCTTCGTGGACCCTTCTTGGGTGGAGCCCTCCGTGGACTCGCACAGCCGTTACCCTTCGTGGGTTGAAGTCTCCATCAACATGGATGTACGATAGCACCACCTATCGGAACCACGCCAAAAACATCCATGTCTCCAATTGCGTTTGAATCCTCCAAACCCTTCCCTTTACTTTCTTACAAGTTGCATGCTTTAATTACCGCTGCCTATATACTCTTTGCATGCTTGCTTGAATTGTGTGATGATTGCTTGACTTGTCCTAAAATAGCTAAAATCTGCCAAACTCTAAAATTGGGAAAAGGTTAAGTTTTTAATTGGTCAAGTAGTCTAATCACCCCCCTCTAGACTTACTTCAAGGTCCTACAAGTGGTATCAGAGCTTTGGTCTCCATTTGCTTTGATTTCCATAGCTTTTGGTGGTCATAGCATTGGTTTCACAACCTAGGACAGTATGGCGTCTAGCGAGGGAAATTATCACCGTAGAGGTCCTTACTTTGATGGTACTAATTTTGCTAGTTGGAAGCATAAGATGAAAATGCATATTCTCGGACATAACCCCGCCGTTTGAGCAATTATTTGTATTGGCTGGCAAGGTGAATTCTTTGATGGGAGAGAACCGAACCGTGAAGCGAATGCAGAAGAATTGAAGATGCTGCAATACAACACTCAAGCTTGTGATATCATCTTTAACGGGTTGTGCCCCAAAGAGTTCAACAAAATCAGTCGTCTTGAGAATGCAAAGGAAATTTGGGATACTGTCAGGACCCCGACTCAATGCCACATCGAACTAGCATGTAACACCTCATATCACTTTGCGGCCTCACGCACGGTGTTCCCACGGGTGTCGCCTTACCTTTGCCTGGGACCGTTTGCGCCTTTTGGCACACGTATGATAGTGTCGCTAGCATCCATATGATAAGGAGTCCGGGCTGACATGGCTAGTCGTAAACCAAAAGTGGCACAAACTTACAGGGACAGGCATCCATGACCCAACATCGAACGTGTCGGTCATCAGCGAGTGAATCCAGGCTGTAGCACTGGGCTAGCAAGGCTCCGGTGTACCGGGCTGTAGCGGGCTAACAGGACTCCGGTGTTCATCGCGTGACATTTCCCTGAGGGGACAAACACAGGAACGAAGAAGGACACTTGCCGGCCAGCCTAAGTGTTCCGGAGCAGTAGCAAGCTACCATGGCTCAGTGGAAGCACTAGGAGACATTTCCCGGTAAGAGAGGCTACTAAGGATAAACAACTAGATAGTCAGATCCCACACATACCAACCATTTCAGTAACATACACACAATATGCTCGATATGTGCAAATACAACATGGCATCACAACATGACTCTACAACTCAAGTATTTATTCATTAGGCTCCGAGGAGCGAGATATTACAAACATGGGTCTCATGACCCAACATTCAGAGCATACAAGTCAAAGCACAAGCGGAAGCTTAACATGTCTGAGTACAGACATCTACAAGATCCTGCCGAGGGCACAAGATCGTAGCTGAGGTAACAAGCTAAACGTCGAAGTCCACGCGGATCAACTAGTGAGACTGAAGTCTCTCTGCAAAAACGTAAATAGGCAAACGTGAGTACAAATGTACCCAGCAATACTTACATCAGAACTATCTACATATGCATCATTATCATCATAGGGGATGGTGGGGTTTAACTGCAGCAAGCCAGCTTTTACTCGGTGGCTATCCTGAACTATGACTGCAATGTAACTCTTTCAAGGTGGCGCACACGAGTCCACATATTCATCATATCAATACACCACTATGGATCCGCTCCCGTCTCCCTACGAGAACGCCATCCATAGCGCTCACGCTTATTTTGCGTATTTTAAAGTATCCACTTTCACTTGTCTATGAACTGTTATAGGCAACCCAGAAGTCCTTTACCGCGGACACGGCTATTCGAATAGATGATGTTAACCCTGCAGGGGTGTACTTCTTCATACATGTTTCCACCACTTAGCGTCTGCACACGACATGTTCTCGGCAGACTTCAAGCGAAAGACGACGTGGGTGTAGACCACAACCTACCTAAACACTCAAGTCTCTACTCCAGGTTTATCGCCTATTCAGGTTCCATCCACAGGGAGTCCGGCCGAGGTTTCCACATACGGCCCCGAACGATGTGTACAGGGTTCCGTGACACCAAACGGGTGCCCGGCATACCCGGCCACGTGCCTACCGCATCACAGCCCACCCCTCGGGTCAGCGCTGCCCACGGCCTCCAGCATACTACAAACACCAGAAACTTCTTGCAACTCCTGGACAGAGGACAATGGTGATTAATAAGTCGAGCGGGGTCATATTTCAGGGCCCAATGCATGGTAGTAGCTGAATCATGGATCACAAACATAGAACTCAGTTCCTGAGGATGGCTTCAATGAGACAACCCACCATGTACTCCTACATGGCCTCTCACCGCTACCTTTACCAAATCGTGTTCACACACTTAGCTCACACATAGAAGGACATGTTCACACACCTCTGATTCATCCCCGATGAATCAGACCTGACTCAACTCTAAGCAGTAGCAGGCATGACAAACAAGCATGAATGAGTAGGCACAACAGGGCTCAAACAACTCCTACTCATACTAGTGGGTTTCATCTATTTACTGTGGCAATGACAGGTCATGCAGAGGATAAAGGGGTTCAGCTACCGCAGCAAGTAACAGATGAATCGTTGTTGTCCTAATGCAGTAAAAGAGAGCAGGAGCGAGAGAGTGGGATTATATCGAAATGAACAAGGGGGTTTTGCTTGCCTGGCACTTCTGAAGATAGTATAGTTCTTCATCGGTGTCATCGATCCCATCGTCGGAGTCACGTCTATCGAGAGGGAACAAACACTGACAAACAAGGAAGAACACAATCAATGCAATGCACAATATGATGCATGATCATGACATGGCAATATCATGTGTTTTGGCTAATGCAAGCTAGAACAGATTGAGATGAGTCCATTTGAACCAAAGATTCAAATGCAAACCCATTTTAAGAGATCATAATAGTGCATTAACTTGTTTCACCTAAACACCAAGGTTAATGTGTTCTAACATGCATGAAACCAGTGTAGATGGATAGATTGGATTTTTCTGATCATTTTTCATATATAATTTATTTGATTTGGAGCTACGGTTGATTTTCAATGATTTTTAGAAGTTTTAGTTATTTTCTTGAATTTCCTGTATAAGAATAATTCCAGTAATTTAATTAATGCGTCAGCACTGCGTCAGGGTGACGTCAGCGGTCAACGGGGCTGGTCCAGGTCAAACTGACATGTGGGCCCTGCGTCTTAGTAGTTAGTTTAACTGACTAATATTAGTTAGCATTAAACAAATACTAACCTAGTTTAGTTAGTGGCCTAGGGCCCACGCGTCAGTGACCCAGGGGCTCAAACCGGGCCACCCGGTCAATGGTTAGCGGGGTCAAACCCACCGGCGACTCGACACCGGCGAGGCCCGAGACGGTGGCGCGGCTCAGAAAACGCCCATAGGGCATGGGCGAGGCTGTTCTAGGGCTCGTTGGAGAGCTCCTGCAGGCGCGCGTCTAGTGGTGGTGCAGGCTGGTCCTATGGTGTCCGGAGCCAACGGCGGCGAGCACGAAAGCGGCGGCCGATGTTCGGGTGAGTTGCGGGTTCGGTGTTGCAGCTCGCAAGCGAGCCAACTGATGCGCTGGGGCTGCTCTACGGGGTGCTACGAGCGTGTTGGAGTCGCCGGGGTGACCAGATGGTCACCGGAGCTGCGTTGACGGCGAGCTCGGCCGACGGCGTGCTGCGGGCAGCAAGGGGGCGACGGCTATGGCGAGCAAGAGGTAGCGGGGTTAGGGGGGTTAGATGCGGGTGCTCATAGCGAGTCCAACGAGCGTGAGGGTGAGGTCAGGGACGTCCGGTAGCTCCCGAATCGGCGGCGATGAGCTTTGGTGGCCGGCGACGGAAATGGCGATGGTGATGATGAAGTAGCGCATCCGAGGCCGGGAGAATCATCGAGGAGGAAGAGGCAGATGAGGCGGAGCTCGTGGACTAGCTGGCTTGGCATGGGGATGCTGGTGGCCGCGGCAAAGGCGAACGACGGCGACGGTGGTCCTCGGGCGTCGTGCAAGAGAGCGAGGGAGAGGAGGGGAATGGGCACGGGAGAGTGAGAGGGTACGGGGCGGTCGAGGGGGAGTGCGTGGCGCTCGGGGCCGTCTCCAGCAGCGAGCAAGAAGGCAGGAGGTGGCCGCACGGTGGTGCACGCGCGTCGGGCACGCGCCCGTCCTCCTGGCAAAGGAGGAAGACGACAGGGGAGGTGGCGGTGGTGGCTGGGCCGGTCAGCTACAGTGCTGGGCCGGTTGGTGGGCTGCATAGGTGAGGCCAGGTAAGATTCTCTCTCTCTTTTATTGGTTTCTGTTATCTATTTTTCTTCCTCTGTTTTGATTTAGTTTAGAAACTAAATCATTTTAATAAATTCTGTAGGTTATTATATGGCTTGGTAAAATATATACAAAGCCACTCACAAACTTCCAGAATTATTGGAGTCATATTTAATATATATTAAATATAAATCCAAAGCAAATAGTTATTGGATTAATTCAAATGTCCAAAATAAATATTTCCGTGACTCCAAAAATATTGGTTTGAATTTTACCTCATGCCAATGTTTTCACCGAATAACAGGAACATTTTCTTGGGCTCATTTGATGAGATTTAAATGTTGGTTATTTTTAGAGGTTTTTCTGAGGCTTTTGAAAATTCCTCAACTCAAGTTCCATTTGAATTTAAACATGATGCACACATGAAGCTAGCCTAGGTCAGACCAGAATTAGGGATGTGACAACTCACCCCCACTAAACAAGAATCTCGTCCCGAGATTCAAGACGTGAGGTAAGAAGACAAAGGGGACAATAAGCATTACAAACTTCAAGATCCAACTGTCTTCTCGAGGTTGTTGATTTGTCGACTCAAATTGATCTTGACGTCCTTGCTTTCGAGAACTTCAACCAACACGAGGACAAAGAGCGAAACATGTCCACATGGACGGATCATCTTAATGATCACAAGATCAACTCACGGGGTGAATCATTGAAACATCTCTCGAACTGAGACACGAAGCATACAACTAGAGGGATGGAGTGGAACAGATGACGAAGGTTCACTAGGTAGACAACAGCTCCACACTTAAGAGGGTGGTGAACGGTTGTCAACGTAGCGAGCAGTTGAGTTGCCATGATATCATAACGAGCACCCTAGAGAAGGATGAATCGTGGAATTATCCCTTAAATTGGCATAAAGAATTACCTTTGATTCAGATATCGTTGAAACTCTTTATACCGGCCTAAGGCAAATCACAATCGATCATTTGAAGGAGTTCGAAAGAATGACATTCTCGGGCCAGAATGGATGATGTGGACTACCTTGTTGAAGACAACACAAGGGGTGATTTTGCTTATCACCGAAAATGGATGGGACCCATGGTAGAATGGCACATTGGGGGTGCAAGCTGGAAACGAATGCAAATGCTGGAAATGATTCTAGTAACTGGGGAGGAACCCCATCAGTAGAGAGTGAATCCACTATTTGAAAGGTTTATATATATAGCATAACCGAGGAAACCGAGAGCACTATGCAATTAATGCCTACGATAAAACCTAGCACTTGCGCGTGCTCTCAAGAACTTGAGCATTTCCATATTCATCAGGGTTCTGCCAATATTCGTGACAAGGATCCTGGCAACACAACATGCTACCATGATGAATGGTGATGGACGATGCAGATGCAAAAGGAGATAACACTTTCTCAGATTTCACCTTAGCGAAGCCAAGGAAACAAAATCTAGATGATCGACCGAGAAACATTTAGCACTCCGCTTCTAATGTTGTCCTTGATATGCTAGCGCAACCCATTTATTAAAATGGTTTGTTACCTAGAATCATCAAGTAAAAGGTCGGACTTCGGGAGCACAAGAATCTATAAGGATTAACTACAGAGGTAAATCCTATGAAATCCTCATAGGGAGGTGGTCAACTTCTTCAACCAAGATACTAAAATAATAGGCCTTCTGGCTAGGTGCGTTGGCCACGACATCCACGCTACTGGGTTACAGAGAGACCAATATTATAATTCTTGGGAAATGTTCCAACCATCATATCTGCCTGAGACTCAGATCTGGGTGGTGTCAGAATAATTCAGACTCATCGAGTCTAGAAAGAAAAATGAAAGTTTGCAACACAAATCGACGAGATGAGGTTGCGAGATTCTCGGGGAGTGAACTATGGTAGTAAGCTCCAAAACATGAGCTGGTTCTGCTACAATCATGTGAACACGTTGTCCCAGACAAGCATGAACACATAGTAGTCTTATAATAAAACACTACCGGGTTCTGGTAGGGAACCATCATTGAGGATATCAGAATCTTGTGCATGAACTAGTATTCGCACAATAACTCCTTTTCCTCAAACAAACCAATCAGTGGCTTGGGGTGCTAGATATGCATATAGCGTGAAGGTTGCAAGTCTCCAAACCACAGAGTACTTCGCACGTATGCCTGATTGATTTGGGATGATTCCAAGGAAGCAACATTGACTGTCTCAAATCCACGGCGGCAACTTGCATCAAATGCACATGAACTGGAGGAAGTCACTTCTTACATCCGAACATATGCTTCATGAACTAGCATGAAGAAATGCTTTCAAAAGTTTCCAACCCTAGCTTAATGTTCAACGAAATCATGGAGAAGATAAAAATGTTGCTGATGGGCTCAACAACAATTCATCTAGGCTCCCATATAAATGGAATTCCATAATTATGAGAACAAGTGATAGTATTGGTCGGACCAAAGAATATAATGGTATATGCTCGAGGGATCAACCATGAGTAAGACAACATTAAGAACAATGTTGATTCTGATTTGATTTGAGGATAGCCCACACTCAAATCAAAGTTTTGGCAAGACAATAGGTCCAACAACTGGTCACGAGGATCAATCGATGAAGATATCATCTTTCTTCAACACACACACAAAAAGATAACCCTTAAAATGAACTAAGCCAGACAAGCTTTTTTCTTCCAACACTCCAAGTTGTTGTTTAGCTTGAACAAACAGCTCAGGGGTATGCAACACAAATTCTTGGAGAATGGGTGGTTTATATGAAACCGACTTGATCACGAGCTCAACATAACAGTCAGGTGAAGACCTGGTGATACTTCCGAGGAGATATTCAGAAAATCACGAACCACCAATATGTTACTAAGCTCGAGAACAATCTTGCTTTTCAGGGCAAGATGATATGATCAAAAGAGTGAGGGATTGACACAATCCTAACTCGTTGGCCGAAGAGTGCACCAGAAATAAGGACTAGGTAGCACAATCATACTTAGGGTGATCATTCAATAATCAACATGCTAAGAGTGAGGTTATTGTCCTTTAACTACCAAGCAACGGAGTTGCTAGGAGTATATATTTCACACATCACGATTCACTTGTCGGTATTCCGGTTGCAACAACACGGGGACCGAGAAATGAATAACGAGGGCGAGAAGTATCACTACGTCAAGAATTCATAAGAGGTGGTGCAATCCTCATGACATTCCTGACATAAAGTGGGTAATACTTCAGGGTAGAACAGAACAAAAGCTGGATTAATATGTGATCTGCGGAGTACGACTGCTTTGACCCAATCCTAGAAATGGACAAGGTACTGGAGTTTGTTTCTCCTAGTCATTCCAGAATAGAATGACTTGACGGACCACAAGAGTAATAGGCACCAATAAACACGATTTCACAATTACTCCTTACTATCAATTGATAGACAGAGGTCAGATAACAACTAAAGAGGGACAACTCAAAGGAACATATGATTTTCTGAGTTGTGCGTGCATAGATTAGCATGTCGAACGAGTTCAACATATTTCTTCCGGATAACCCATGCAGAAAAGTAGAACGGGCAGAGTCGCAATATAGAATGGAGAACCCATCGAGAGCACTCCAATTGTGATATTTGATCCAACAAACATCTGCCGTAAGTGGTTCATAGTATTTGGAAGAAGGAAATACCACGAACCTCGAGGACTAATGCAAAGGTTACTAATTTCCAAAAGAAACTAGCAAACACTATCAACATGAGGTAAGTGGGGTGAATCTCGGGTTCAAAACCCAGAAGTAGAATACCTACTAACTAAATGGCATCACGGGATGCTTTCAAGAATAATGGCAAGAATCATCACACTGGGAACGCAAAACATGGTTCGATTACTAGGTGGCACTCTAAGACACCTAGGGTCATAATAATAACTCCAACATATACGTCTAGGCCATAGAGTACCTCAACTCAGCAGTTAGTGTGATTAACCTGGCCTAAAGAAACATCAGAAACGGAAAGGGGGATCTGCAAATGCATCAGACTATTTTAGAAACCTGGGATGACTCGGACAGCATAACGACTATAAATATTCAAAAAGATTGGAGACATGCTACAAAAATGGTGGCATAACCACTCGATCATCACAATATCAAGATTCTGAGACCAACTATAAACACACCGAAGTAGTAGAAACTGAACTGAGGCTTAAATCCAACAATATATAAGTCTATGGATTAGTAACACATGATCCTGATAGAAAGAAGAGATAGCCTAGTTCCTTAACCCCGTAGTAAAGATAAGATGACTCAGATCAGAAGGGCATGAGGTAGAAGGAGTAAAAAGAGCCTTACGTTCCATCCCACAATCAATTCCCTTACATAACTAAAGAATTTCTAGACTCAACTTCGACCAGTTTGGCTTGGTAATCCTACAGGCAGTCAAGCTCTGATACCAAAGCTGTCAGGACCCCGACTCAATGCCACATCGACCTAGCATGTAACACCTCTTATCACTTTGCGGCCTCACGCACGATATTCCCACGGGTGTCGCCTTACCTTTGCCCGGGACCGTTTGCGCCTTTTGGCACACGTATATGATAGTGTCGCTAGCATCCATATGATAAGGAGCCCGGGCTGACATGGCTAGTTCTAAACCCAAAGTGGCACCAACTTACAGGGATAGGCATCCATGACCTACCATCGAACGTGTCGGTCATCAGCGAGTGAATCCAGCCTGTAGCACTGGGCTAGCAGGACTCCGGTGTACCGGGCTATAGCAGGCTAACATGACTTCGTTATTCATCGCGTGACATTTCCCTGAGGGGACAGAAACAGGAACGAAGAAGGACACATGTGGGCCAGCCTAAGTGTTCCAGAGCAGTAGCAAGCTACCATGGCTCAGTGGAAGCACTAGGAGACATTTCCCGGTAAGAGAGGTTACTAAGGATAAACAACTAGATAGTCAGATCCCACACATACCAAGCATTTCAATAACATACACACAATATGCTTGTTATGTGCAAATACAACATGGCATCACAACATGACTCTACAACTCAAGTATTTATTCATTAGGCTCCGAGGAGCGAGATATTACAAACATGGGTCTCATGACCCAACATTCAGAGCATAGAAGTCAAAGCATAAGCGTAAGCTTAACATGTCTGAGTACAGACATCTACAAATGAAAAAGGCTGAGAAGTCTGACTATCTACAAGATCCTGCCGAGGGCACAAGATCATAGCTGAGGTAACAAGCTAAACGTCGAAGTCCACGCAGATCTACTAGTGAGACTGAAGTCTCTCTGCAAAAACGTAAATAGGCAAACGTGAGTACACATGTACCAGGCAAGACTTACATCAGAACTATCTACATATGCATCATTATCATCAAAGGGGATGGTGGGGTTTAACTGCAGCAAGGCAGATTGACTCGGTGGCTATCCTGAACTATGACTGCAATGTAACTCTTTCGAGGTGGCGCACACGAGTCCACATATTCACCATATCAATACACCACTATGGATCCGCTCTTGTCTCCCTACAAGAACGCCATCCATAGCACTCACGCTTATCTTGCGTATTTTAAAGTATCCACTTTCACTTGTCTATGAACTGTTATAGGCAACCCAGAAGTCCTTTACCGCGGACACGGCTATTCGAATAGATGATGTTAACCCTACAGGGGTGTAGTTCTTCATACATGTTTCCACCACTTAGCATCTGCACACGACATGTGCTTGGCAGAGTTCAAGCGAAAGCCTACGTGGGTGTAGACCATGACCTACCTAAACACTCAAGTCTCTAGTCCAGGTTTATCGCCTATTCAGGTTCCATCCGCAGGGAGTCCGGCCGAGGTTTCCACATACGGCCCCGAATGATGTGTACAGGGTTCCGTGACACCAAACGGGCGCCCGGCATACCCGGTCACGTGCCTACCGCATCACAGCCTACCCCTCGGGTCAGCGCTGCCCACGGCCTCCAGCATACTACACACACCAGAAACTACTTGCAACTCCTGGACAGAGGACAAGGGTGATTAAGAAGTCCAGCAGGGTCATATTTCAGGGTCCAATGCATGGTAGTAGCTGATTCATGGATCACAAACACAGAACTCAGTTCCTGAGGACGGCTTCAATGAGATAACCCACCATGTACTCCTACATGGCCTCTCACCGCTACCTTTACCAAATCGTGTTCACACACTTAGCTCATACATAGAAGGACATGTTCACACACCTCTGATTCATCCTCGATGAATCAGACATGACTCAACTCTAAGCAGTAGCAGCCATGACAAACAAGCATGAATGAGTAGGCACAACAGGGCTCAAACAGCTCCTACTCATTCTAGTGGGTTTCATCTATTTACTGTGGCAATGACAGGTCATGCAGAGGATAAAGGGGTTCAGCTACCGCAGCAAGTAACAGATGAATCGCTGTTGTCCTAATGCAGAAAAAGAGAGCTGGAGCGAGAGAGTGGGATTGTATCGAAATGAACAAGGGGGTTTTGCTTGCCTGGCACTTCTGAAGATAGTATAGTTCTTCATCAGTGTCATCGATCTCATCGTCGGAGTCATGTCTATCGAGAGGGAACAAACACCGACAAACAAGGAAGAACACAATCAATGCAATGCACAATATGATGCATGATCATGACATGGAAATATGATGTGTTTTGGCTAATGCAAGCTAGAACAGATTGAGATGAGTCCATTTGAACCAAAGATTCAAATGCAAACCCATTTCAAGAGATCATAATAGTGCATTAACTTGTTTCACCTAAACAGCAAGGTTAATTTGTTCTAACATGCCTGAAACTAGTGCAGATGGATAGATTGGATTTTTCTGATCATTTTTCATATATAATTTATTTGATTTGGAGCTACAGTTGATTTTCTATGATTTTTAGAAGTTTTAGTTATTTTCTAGAATTTCCTGTATAAGAATAATTCCAGTAATTGAATTAATGCGTCAGCACTGCGTCAGGGTGACGTCGGCGGTCAACGGGGCTGGTCCAGGTCAAACTGACCTGTGGGCCCTGCATCTTAGTAGTTAGTTTAACTGACTAATATTAGTTAGCATTAAACTAATACTAACCTAGTTTAGTTAGTGGCCTAGGGCCCACGCGTCAGTGACCCAGGGGGTCAAACTGGGCCTCCCGGTCAATGGTCAGTGGGGTCAAACCCACCGGCGACTTGACACCGGCGAGGCCCGAGACGGTGGCGTGGCTCGGAAAACGCCCACAGGGCATGGGCGAGGCTGTTCTAGGGCTCGTTGGAGAGCTCTTGCAGGCGCGCGTCTAGTGGTGGTGGAGGCCGGGCCTATGGTGGCCGGAGCCAACAGCGGCGAGCACGAAAGCGGTGGCCGACGTTCGGGTGAGTTGCGGGTTCGATGTTGCAGCTCGCAAGCGAGCCAACTGATGCGCTGGGGCTGCTCTACGGGGTGCTACAAGCGTGTTGGAGTCGCCGGGGTGACCAGATGGTCACCGGAGCTGCGTTGACGGCGAGCTCGGCCGACGGCTTGCTGCGGGCAGCAAGGGGGCGACGGCTATGGCGAGCAAGAGGTAGCGGGGTTAGGGGGGATAGATGCGGGTGCTCACAGCGAGTACAACGAGCGCGAGGGCGAGGTCGGGGACGTCCGATAGCTCCCGAATCGGCAGCGATGAGCTTCAGTGGCCGGCGACGGAAACGGCGATGGTGACGATGAAGCAGTGCGTCCGAGGCCGAGAGAATCGTCGAGGAGGAAGAGGCAGATGAGGCGGAGCTCGTGGACTAGCTGGCTTGGCATGGGGATGCTGGTGGCCGCGGCAAAGGCGAACGACGACGACGGTGGTCCTCGGGCATCGCGCGAGAGAGCGACGGAGAGGAGGGGAATGCGCATGGGAGAGTGAGAGGGTACGGGGAGGTCGAGGGGGAGTGCGTGGCGCTCGGGGCCGTCTCCAGTAGCGAGCAAGCAGGCAGGAGGTGGCCGCACGGCGGTGCACGCGCATCGGGCACGCGCCCGTCCTCCTGGCAAAGGAGGAAGACGACAGGGGAGGTGGCGGCGGTGGGCTGGACCGGTCAGCTACAGTGCTGGGCCGGTTGGTGGGCTACATAGGTGAGGCCAGGTAAGATTCTCTCTCTCTTTTATTTGTTTCTGTTATCTATTTTTTTTCCTCTGTTTTGATTTAGTTTAGCAACTAAATCATTTTAATAAATTCTGTAGGTTATTATATGGCTTGCTAAAATATATACAAAGCCACTCACAAACTTCCAGAATTATTGGAGTCATATTTAATATATATTAAATATAAATCCAAAGCAAATAGTTATTGGATTAATTCAAATGGCCAAAATAAATATTTCCGTGACTCCAAAAATATTGGTTTGAATTTTACCTCATACCAATATTTTCACCGAATAACAGGAACATTTTCTTGGGCTCATTTGATGAGATTTAAATGTTGGTTATTTTTAGAGGTTTTTCTGAGCCTTTTGAAAATTCCTCAACTCAAGTCCCATTTGAATTTAAACATGATGCACACATGAAGCTAGCCTAGGTCAGACCAGAATTAGGGATGTGACAGATACTTTGATTCATATGCACGAAGGTACCGAATCCGTCAAGGAATCCAAGTTGGATGTGCTCCAAAGTCAGCTTGACAAGTTCAAAATGAAGGATGGTGAATGTGTCGCTAAAATGTACTCTAGGCTTGCACTTATCACAAATGAGATTGCCGGCTTAGAGAGTGAAGAGATGACCGACAGATTCATCATCAAGAAGATCCTAAGAGCATTGGATGGAAAGTATGATACCGTTTGCACATTGATCCAAATGATTCCAAACTACAAAAATCTCAAGCCAACGGAAGTCATTGGAAGAATTGTTGCTCATGAGATGTGACTCAAGGATAAGGAGGAACTTCACAACAAGTCAAGTGGTGCTTACAAAGCCTCAAGTGAAGCCCCCACATCATCAAGTGAGAAACAAACCTTCAATGAAGAATTGAGCTTAATGGTGAAGAACTTCAACAAATTCTACAAGAGTAGAAGCAAAGAAAGAAGCTCCAAGTCAAGGTCTTATCATGACAAGAGATCTTCTAGTCGAGAGCGCAATTTCTAAAATTGTGGGAAGCCTGGACACTACTCCAATGAGTGTGCGGCACCCTACAAAAGAAGAGAAGACTCTCCAAAAAGAAGAAGCAAAAGAGAAGATTCACCACCAAGAGAGAGGAGGAGTAGAGATGATCGTTATGAACGAAGACCCTCACTGAGAAGCAAGGATTCGGAAAGGAAGGACAAGTCATCAAGGAGCTACACAAAATGAAGACATCAAGCTCATGTTGGTGAATGGGTTTCCGGCTCTGACTCCGACAATCACTCTGAGAGAAGCTATCATTCTGACTCCGAACATACTCAAGATGAAGGTGTTGCCAGTCTAGCACTTGTGTCAACCAACTCCTATGACATATTTGACTCACCAAATGAAGGAATTGGAAGATGCTTCATGGCCAAAGGTCCAAAGGTAACACATCCCGAGTATGTTGATTTGAATAGTGATGAAGATGACTTGCTTGTGGATGATGATTTACTTGTTGACAACTCTAGTGATGAAGATGACTTGCTTGTGGATGATGATTTACTTGTTGACAACTCTAGTGATGAATACTATGATGAAACGTCAATTAATCATGCTAATCAAACGAATGACAATGATAAGGAGAAAATTGAGCTTCTAACTAAAGAACTAAACACTCTTAAGTTGGCTCATGAAACTATCTTCGAAGATCATCGATAAATTTTAAGGGCACATGAGAAGTTAGACTTTGAAAAGCTCAATCTTGAGCAAGAGCATGAGTTCTTAAAGGAAATCAATGATGATCTCCGCAAGAAAAGTTCTTCTTACATTGCCAAGCGTTTACTCTTATCCACTTACATGCCTCAAGTCAAGTCTAGTAACAAGTACAAGAAAGATACTTCCTCTAGTAGTAACAATAATAATGTTAAATCCAATGTTGTTGTTTCTAGTAGTTCTGTTGATTCCACTAATGATTCTCTTAGCCAAGTTACACTTGAGCAAGAAAATAGTTTATTGAAGGGAATTATAGAGAAAGGTGTTTACAAGAACCTTGTCGGGAGTAAGCAATTCGAGGAAATTGTACGCAAGCAAGGAAGGCACTGGAAGAATCAAGGTGTTGGTTTTGAACGAAAGTTCAACGCCAATGGAGTTGAGTGGGAAGAAGATCAATACCCCCAGAAAAAGTTTGTTCCTCAACAAGAGAAGTATGATCCTACTTCCTTCAAGGGGACACAAGCTCAAGATGATCTTCCACCACAAGACCACAAGAACAAAGGCGAGGAAAAGCTTCAAGAAGAGATTGATGCATTTGAAGAAGGACCTAAAGCCTCATTCAAGTGGGTCCCCAAGACTACCTCAAGTTCTACTTCATCAAGTACAACTACAACTCCAAGGATTCCCATCAAGATGATGTGGATCCCGAAGAAGAAGAACTAGAGAGTTCTTGAGGGTGACTCCGCCAACATTCTTCACTCATATCATTTTGGCAAGAACAAGTGCAATCAACTTTCACATCTTGCACTAGTTCAAGGAGTCACAAACCCTCTTGTTGGTAAGGCAAGGGACAAGGTAATCTAATGTTTTCATGGACATCATTTTGTGTGTGCATCACTCTATGTCTATGGATATTATTGTTTGTTCCTTGTGGGACTAACCCATGTAGGCAAGTTGAAAGTGCAACTCACTCCAAAGGATTGCTCCAAATGACCTACATCAACATTGAGCATCTACATCTTCGACACCTACATGAAGTCATCATCGATAAAACCCAAGGTTAGTTCATCCCTCTAAAGGGGGGATCTCACATCTAGGGGGAGCTTAACTCAAAGAATTGAGTCAAAGCAACTCTAATGGTGTGAACACATTAATGCATTATGTAAAAGTGGTAACCCCACTTGAGCTTAAACGATGAGTATGACCTATGATCAAATGTTCTCATTTGACTCCTAAATCAATATACTCATATATAGATGACCTAGTCATCGCCAATTGTTTGATAGATGCTAGAATTGGTTGTGCATGCTTTGCCACATATTTCATTTGCCATCTTATTGTGTGAGAATGTTGGTGCATATTTTACTCATTGAAGAACATCCACTTGTTGTTTTGTTTGTTTGGTTTCTTTTCTTTGTGCCAATTGGATGGACAAAAATGCCTAAGAACCTTCTGTATCTATCTATGCTCTTCTCGTCTCAAACTCTATTCATGCTACATCACAAAATTTGATCAAGTCAGATTCGAACCACTCTACATGAGGAGCACTCGGAGTCCCCGATTCGTCATAGACTTAAACTTCCAAAACCTCTTTGTGATTCTCGGTCTGACCGATTCCTCCATTTCGGTCCTACCGAGATCATTAAGTTGATCTGAGTTTTCCATCTCGGTACAACCGATTTGAACTTTTCGGTCTCACTGAGTTGCTATAACTGAACACAGTTATGCATCTCGGTGCCACCGAGTTGTTCCACTCGGTCACACCGACAGGGTGGGGCTATATATAGACACGGGCAAAATTTTGGAAATTTCTCCGAAACCCTTCGCCCGCGCAACAGCTCGATCTCCCATCGTGGTCTTCGGATCGTCTCCTCGTCGCGAGCAGCCTCCTGTCGCTGGTCTCCGCCGCCGTCAACGGATTTCGTCTCCGCCGTTGCTGCCGTAGCAAGTCCACCACCAAGTTAGGGTATGGACTTGATCTTTGTGCTATCCACATATGATTCCTAGTACAATGTACTCTTATTGATTCTTGCCACGATTGAAACTCTTCTATCCAGCCAAAGTAGTTCATAGATTAGATGTGATTCAAAATTTTAGGGTTAGGTTTCCGCCGAAACCATCTCGGACCCACCTAGTTGAAAAACTCGGTCTCACCGATTTGGCTTATGCCATTGCACTAGTGACTCTTGGTCTGACCGAGAATTAGTAATCGGTGCAACCGATTTGAGGACTCTGTTAAACCCTAGCAGTCTCGGTAACACCGAGCTGAAACTCGGTCCAACCGAGATCATCATTTTAGGTTCCAAAACTGCTTCGGTATCACCGAGTTTGAAAATCAGTGGATCCGAAATGCTTTCTGTGGAAAACTAAAACTGAACTTTTGAGTCATTCTTTTGCAAAAACCCATGCATTTTGTGATGCTCATCTTTTCTATCTCATCTATAACTCTTCACAGGGTCAGTAGTTAGCTTTTGCAGTATGTCTGATCAAAGTGACAGCCAGAACAGGTCAGAAGAGCAGATGGACTTGAGTGAGGGCACTAGTCCCTCAACCTCAGATGAAGGGAGCAGAAGTACTCCTAGCAATTTGCCTAAGGCTACAACTAGGCAAAGGAGGAAAAGAACTTCAGATCAGAGGATGAATATTACAAGGCTGAGGAAGATGAGGCTACTTCCAAGAAAGTCGTGCTCAAGAAGGAAATTGGCTCAGCAAAGGATATAAAGCCGGGCATGAAGATTCAAAGGCCTACAAGAAGGCAACCTATGCCCAAGGCCAGAGCATCAACTCAACTGCCTGTGAATCCTGATCCCAAAGAGCTAGTTGATGAAAGCAAGAAGAGGAAGGAAAGGGTCAAGAAGACCATAGCCAGAGTTGTTGGGAAACCTTCCATGATGGAAGAGGAAGAGCTTGCTGCACCAGCTCCGAAGGCACCTAAGCTTATGGGTGATGCAATCAGATCAGGGGCTGCAACATCTAAGCCCAAGGAAGCACCCAAAGTTGCCCCCAAGGCCAAGTCTGCACCAAAGAGAAATACCAGGAGTATTCCAGCTGCTGAGAAGAACAAGGCCCCAGTGCCTGAGATTGCTGAGGAAGAAGATGAAGAAGGACATGATCTAAGGAAACTCAAGCCAAAGATACCAGATCACAATGATACCCATCCAGTGGCCGAGGACAAGAGAATCAGGAAGGATTCAGGGCTAAGACTATGGAGAATGGCAGATCCATATGCCATAAGAAGAAGAACTGTTGTTGATTACAGGTTCCATACAAAGGAACAGCAGGACTTCTATGAGACAATCTTATTGGACAAGAAGCCCATAGTTTGTGACATGAGGTGGGTTGATTGGAAATTCATCAAGGAAAATGAACAACACTATCCTGGAGTGCAAGACAGCTTTGTTGCTTGTGGAGTTGCAGATTTTGTTGGGCAAAAGCTCAGAAATTGGAATGATGAGCTTATCATGCAGTTCTACTCCACAGCACACTTCTACCCAGATGGAAGAATTGTTTGGATGTCTGAAGGTACAAAGTACCAATCCACTGTAGAAGAATGGGCAAAACTGATAAATGCCCCCAAGGAGAATGAGGATGACCTAGACATTTATGCCAATAAGAAGATGGCTCACAATTCAATGGCTCACTTTTGGATCAGTCCATTTTCTGTTGTCAGGGCTACCTACTATAAATTGGATTCTGAGGCACACTTTGTTGCCCAAGTCTGGTGACCATAACATGATCAGAGGGCATGCCATCAATATGTTGCATTTATTTGATGTGCCACGAAAATTTAAAGTCATGAGCGTGATCATTGAAACAATCAAGAGGACTGCAGCAGATAAGAAGAGGAGCTGTGGATATGCAATTCAGATTCAAGAATTGATAAACTCAAAGATGGGCACAGGAAAATATCAGTTGGATAAGGAACACTTTCCACTTTATCCAGGCTTTGAGGACAATGAGGTTGTCATGAATGAAGATGATCCACAATCAGTTCAAGCTCAGGAGAAGAAAGAGAAGGCAAGGAAGGAGAAGGCTGCCAAGATGCCAACTCAAGAGGAGGCATCTGAGTATTTCTTGAAAAACAAGCAGGAGCAGCTTGGTTACTCGATAGTATCATCTCTAAGGATTGAGAAGGGGTTGGCCACCTTAACTCAGAATCAGGAGAGCCTGGAGAGAATCATGGAACAAAAATTCTATGATTTAGATGTCAAGGTAACTGAGATTCAGTCAGTTGTGGAGCAGCTGCAGGATGATATGTAGGAGAGGAAGGGCAAGACAACCACAAATGTCTTTACCAGAGTGCCTAGAGCCCAGAGGTCAGTTGATGTGCCAGTGCCAGACACTAGAGCAACATCTTCAGCACCAGCTACTGCCTCTTCATCTCCAGTGCAACCAGCTTCAGCATCAACTCCATCACCCTCTACATCAACTGAAGCCTTCGTCCAAGGAGTTATCAGGACACCACCACCAGAAGATCAAGCCTGAGAGTCGATCTAGCACTATGCATTTTCTATGAACTTTTTGGTAACTTGTTGCCAAAGGGGGAGAAAAATGTATAGATCATACGCTTCGAGAGAGAGAGTGTTGCTTTTGTTCTCTCTTGTTTTTTATCTTTGTTTGCTTTTGGTTGAGATACTATGCTTGTGAGACATTGATGATCATGTGGTTGATCATAAGATACACTTATGCATGCTTGATATTATCCTATCTATCTTATGTGATCACTCACTATGCTTGGTGATGAGTGCATGTATTCATTGTTTATTACTTTGAGCGCTCCACCAAGATGTATGTGACATGGAAGAGTAACCCATGAGCCTAATTCATTGTGCATTTGCAGTCCAAAGCAAATCTAAAACTATGCACAAATTTAGGGGGAGCTCTTGCTTATCACATACTTCTCAAAGCGACGATCTTATTTAAATTTTATTATCTTTTGTCGAAGCTTTGATCTATATGTTGTCATCAATTACCAAAAAGGGGGAGATTGAAAGTGCAACTATCCCTAGGTGGTTTTGGTAATTCATAACAACATATAGCTCATTGAGCTAATGCTATTCCAAGACTATTATTTCAGGAACGCTTAATGAATGGCATGGCATGGATGATGAAAGTGGATCCCTCAAAATACTAAGGACAAAGGATTGGCTCAAGCTCAAAATCTCAAGACTCTTCATTTTACATTTTAGTGATCCAAGATCACATTGAGTCTATAGGAAAAGCCAATACTACCAAGAAGGGATGAGGTGTTGCTTAATGAGCATCTTGCTTCATGTGCTTAGTGATATGCTCCAAAACCCTCAACTACATTCCCACATCCACAAATGACCTAAACCTAAAGCCAAAATCGGTCACACCGACTCTTCCAATCCGGCGCCACCGATTCCAAAAGTCATAGCCACTGCCACAAACCCTAAGCAAATCGGTCTTACCGATAGGGATCTCGGTCTCACCGAGATGGGGTTGCAATCTCTCTGTTTCCCTTCGTAACGTTTCGGTCTAACCAAAGTGAGCGATCGGTCCCACCGAGATTGCAATGTAAACTCTTTGTTTCCTTTTTGTAACATTTCGGTCTCACCGAAAAGAGCAAATCGGTCCCACCGAGTTTACCTGACCAACTCTCTGGTTAGCTAATTACCAAAATCGGTCTCACCGAGTTTGTGGAATCGGTCTCACCGAGGTTACGTTATGCCCTAACCCTAATCGAATCGGTCTCACCGAGATGCATGTCAGTCCCACCGAAAATCACTAACGGTCACTAGGTTTACTAAATCAGTCCGACCGAGTTTAACGATTCGGTCCCACCGAGTTTGGTAAATTGTGTGTAACGGTTAGATTTTTGTGGAGGCTATATATACCCCTCCACCTCCTCTTCATTCGTGGAGAGAGCCATCAGACTAAACCTACACTTCCAACTAACCATTTCTGAGACAGAACCACCTACTCATGTGTTGAGGCCAAGATATTCCATTCCTACCATATGAATCTTGATCTCTAGCCTTCCACAAGTTGCTTTCCACTCAAACCCTCTTTCCACCAGATCCAAATCCTATGAGAGAGAGTTGAGTGTTGGGGAGACTATCATTTGAAGCACAACAGCAAAGAGTTCATCATCAATGCACCATTTGTTACTTCTTGGAGAGTGGTGTCTCCTAGATTGGCTAGGTGTCACTTGGGAGCCTCCGACAAGATTGTGGAGTTGAACCAAGGAGTTTGTAAGGGCAAGGAGATCGCCTACTTTGTGAAGATCTACCGCTAGTGAGGCAAGTCCTTCATGGGTGACGGCCATGGTGGGATAGACAAGGTTGCTTCTTCGTGGACCCTTCTTGGGGGGAGCCCTCCATGGACTCGCGCAACAGTTACCCTTCGTGGGTTGAAGTCTCCATCAATGTGGATGTGCGATAGCACCACCTATCGGAACCACGCCAAAAACATCCGTGTCTCCAATTGCGTTTGAATCCTCCAAACCCTTCCCGTTATTTTCTTGCAAGTTGCATGCTCTAATTTCCGCTGCCTATATACTCTTTGCATGCTTGCTTGAATTGTGTGATGATTGCTTGACTTGTCCTAAAATAGCTAAAATCTGCCAAACTCTAAAATTGGGAAAAGGTTAAGTTTTTAATTGGTCAAGTAGTCTAATCACCCCCCTCTAGACTTACTTAAAGGTCCTACAAGTTTTCTGGAGGCGTCTACCCGGATCTCGGTCTTCATTGACGAGTCGGCCGTGGCATACTAGTCCGCGATGATCAGTAGCTCATCAAGGGTTGCCGACTCATCGCAGAGGAGTCGGTGCTTGAGGAGAGTGCCCTCGCGGCACCCAGCGGTGAAGTACTCTATGGCCTGGACCTCGTGCACCCCTTCACAAGAGTTGCGGAGCTCAGCCCAACGCGTGAGGTAGTCGCGGGTTGATTCACTGGGCCCTTGTACGCACAAGGAGAGCTGTCGGGGCTTGGGATCCCGCTTGTAGGTGCTGGTGAAGTTGCATATGAAGGCTTCGGTGAAGTCTAGCCAGCTGTTGATGCTGTAAGGCTTGAGCCTGTTGAGCCAGGTGCGCGCCGTCCCTGGAGCATCAAGGGGACATATTTCACGGCTACGCGTCGATTGCCATTCGCTATGCGAACAACGGTGGAGTAGTCGATCAACTAGTCTTCTGGCTTCACGGAGCCGTTGTACTTGGGCGTGTCTCTTGGGAGCGAGAACCCTTTGGGAAAGGGCTCGTCGTGGATGCGGGGGCCGAAACAAGGCGGGCCGACATCATCTTCTTGTTCCAGGGCCAGGGAACGCGCTAGGCGGTCGATCCGATGGCGGGCGTCATTCTCGCCGACTCCTTCGCGGCGACCAAGTCGGCCGCTGAGAGTCGGATGCTCGACAGGCGGCGGGGTAGGATATCTTTCCCCGTGAGGCGGAGGAGGAGGCAGGTCGCCTCGTCACTCCACTCCTCGGGGGTTGTCACGCCCAATATGCGACCCTATCCAAAAGGATCTCGAAGGTCCCACCAAGGATAGACCCGCATACTGAAACGCTTTTGCAAGGTGGATACCATTACATCAACATTACATAATAGATGGGGATACATACAAAAGGCATACAATGCCACACGAATACAACATCACAATACAAAAGAGCATCATTCGACTACGGATGAATCACAAACAGAAACTCAAACGACATCCACCCTGCTAGCCCAAGCTGCCGACCTGGAACCTATCCCCTGATCAAAGCAGAAGAAGAACTCAACGCAAGCAAGCATCGCTCTCGTGTCATGATCATCGCATGAACCTGTACCTGCAACTATTGTTGTAGTAATCTGTGAGCCACGAGGACTCAGCAATCCCATTACCATGGGTATCAAGACTAGCAAAGCTTAAAGGGAAAGGAAGGGGTAAAGTGGTGAGGCTGCAGCAGTGACTAAGCATATATGGTGGCTAACATACGCAAATAAGAGCGAGAAGAGAACAAGCAAAACGGTCATGAAACTAGCAATGATCACGAAGTGATCCTGAACTCCTACTTACGTCAAACATAACCAAAAGACCGTGTTCACTTCCCGGACTCCGCCGAGAAGAGACCATCATGGCTACACACACGGTTGATGCGTTTTAATTCGGATCTGGTGTCAAGTTATCTACAACCGGACATTAACAAATTCCCATCTGCCTATAACCGTAGGCACGGCTTTCGAAAGATTATACCCTGCAGGGGTGTCCCAACTTAGCCCATGACAAGCTCTCGCGATCAACGAAGGAATAGACCTTCTCCCAGGAAGACCCGATCAGACTCGGAATCCCGGTTTACAAGACTTTTCGACAATGGTAAAACAAGACCAGCAAGACCGCCCGATGCGCCGACAATCCCGATAGGAGCTGCACATATCCCGTTCTCAGGGCAACACCGGATGAGACAGGCTACGAGTAAAACCAGACCTCGAGTTGCCCCGAGGGGGCCCCGCAGGCGGCTCGGTTCGGACCAACACTTAGACAAGCACTGGCCCGGAGGGGGTCCTAAAATAAAGATGACCCTTGGGTTGGCCGACCCAAGGGAAAGGGGTAGGTGGTGGTGAGGCAAATGGTAAAACCGAGGTTGGGCCTTGCTGGAGGAGTTTTATTCAAAGCGAACTGTCAAGGGGGTCCCACAAATCACCCGACCGCGTAAGGAACGCAAAATCCTGGAACATAACACAAGTATGAGGGAAACTAGGGCGGCAAGAGTGGAACAAAACACCAGGCAAAAGGCCGAGTCTTCCACCCTTTACCAAGTATATAAATGCATTAATAATATAAGAGATATTGTGATATCCCAACCAAAATCTTGTCCACCATGGAGCAATCTCCAACTTCACCTGCAACTAGCAATGCTATAAGAGGGGCTGAGCAAAAGCGGTAACATAGCCAAACAACGGTTTGCATAGGTAAGGTGTCAAAGGTTAGAGGTTCATGGCAATATGGGATGGCTCGATAAACAGATGATAGGTAGCGCAGCAAAGCGATAGAACGAATCAACTAGCATAGCAATGATAGTAATGAGATCCAGGGTAGCGGTCATCTTGCCTGAAATCCCGCAAGGAAGAAGAACGAGTCCATGAAGAAGACGAACGAATGAAGCCGAACCAAGCGTAGACGAACGAATCCTCACGAACGCAACGAAACGGGAACTATCGAGAAGAAGCACATAACATAGTAAACAAACCACACATGAACAAGGCATGATGCAAGAACAAGCATGATGCAAGACAAGACTACATGAAGCTACTCATGACAAGAGACGAAGCAAACAAGAACAACACATCAAGGCAAGTTTAAATGAGGCCGGAAACAACATATAACAATTCCGGTAAGTCCTTGTATGCATATTTCGAAATTGGTCCAGATCTGAATAAACCTTAGGTTCACGTAGTTAAACATCAAGTTAAGATGCACAAGGATGATCTACACGAGATTCTAGTCAAGTTACATATAAAGTTCATTTAATTCGGAGCTACGGCTTAGAAGATATGAGCACCACAAGTTAAACATGGCATTGATGCAAAATGCACCCAAACATCAAGCAAACACCTCAAAACATGGATGCGACATGATAAAATGGAACTATATGCAAAATCAAGCAAGTTTCATATAGAGCACGCTCAAAACGGAGCAACGGTTCAACACATGCACTCTATACAAGTTTAAAGGACAAGCTGTCCAAAACAGCAACTAGGCATATTGCAAGCATCAAAACAATATACTACAACACCCCAACATGAGAACAAAAGGCATGGACATGATGTACAGGTAAAGCATTACAAAACATGAACACCGAGCTATTTCCAGAAATCACTAGAACATGCTCAAACACACATGGAAAGATTGCAAGTTATAACAATTTCAGACTTTGCAGAAAATAACATCACGATGCAATGTTTAGAGCTATCAAACAACATGTTACAGGAATTTATCATGGAAAACAAAGGCATGGCATGATTCTACTCAAAGCATAGATCAAAAGTCCCTTAGTGACCATAAGCCAAAAAGGATCAGAAGATATAATGGCACCCACGTAAACATAGCAAGTTATTATACAGATTCAAACATGGCAGAAACAGAATTATGAGGACATGTAGATGAGCTTGTGCAACTCACTACAGAGCATTAGATGGCATGGCAAGGCAACCAACAGTAAGAAGGTATGTTTGTGAAGCTAAGCATGGCAATAGCAAGGTCATAGGGTGCATGGAACACTAGGAACAACCATGGAAACAACTGAACATAATGTTAACAGGCTGGCAGCAACATTTTCAATCAACTTTGGAGCAAGATATGAACAAGCTACAGCAAGCTATAAATGCAACCAGGGCCATAGATTGATAGAGCATGACATGTAGATCAAAACATGTTTATATAACATCTCCCGATTATGCATAGAATGATTAGTAGCAACATGTTTATATGGCATCATGAAATAACAGATTCAGCCTAGCAAAACAGCAACATCATGAACCCTACTTAACAAGCTCGATTCACTCACCACCAGTCATTGCATGACAATATAATCATAGCATCATCAAGAAGGCATGTTTGTGGAACAAACCAAGTCAAGAACAAGTCCATAGCATGCAAGGATCAACTATAGCAAGCTTGACCAAATTGAATAACACGTAAACAATCTGCCAGGAAACATTTTGAAGCAAAAGTAGAGCACGAAAAGGACATGCTATACTACTCCATAATTGCAACCAAGGGCATGAATGTATAGACAATAACCATTTGTTCAAAACACCCTTACTGAAGTATCTCAATATATGCATGGAACTCTCTGTAGCATGAAGTTTACATGGCATGAAAATAACAGCAGAACAGGGACTAAAACAGCAACATCACGATGCCTAGTTTGCATGCTTGTGCTAGTCACCACATTGATCACAAAAATACATGGTAAGAACCACTGTAAATAAGACATAGCATAGTTCAAAACACATATAGACATCAACCTCATAGGATGCACACATCAATCATGGCAAAAATGACAAAAGAGCTCGTTCTGATAACAGACAGCAGAAAACATTATAAAGCACTCTTACAACGATCATTCAGGCATCTAGATGACCTCAAATGAATATGATGCAATGGAATGAAATGATGTACTCGTTGAGGCGAACAATTTGACATATTATACGCACGAAACGGATCTACGGATGAGAAGATACGGCATGTCAAACATGGCATGAAAATTACTGAATCTGGGGACTTGGCAGATTCGGGGAAGGGGGAAAAGTCAACCTTGTCTTTTCAGATCTGAATCGAGACGGCGCGGATCCCGAGGCTCGCCGGAGAACTCGCGGGAGAAGACAAACCCGGGGCAGAGAGGGCCGGATCCAGCGAGGAGGAGGCCGGAGAGAGCGTGGGGAGGCCGGGAGGCGAGGTGCCGGCGACGAGGAGCTCCGGGCGGCGTGGATGGAGCCGGAGGCCGGGCTTCGGCCGGCCGGGGCAGTCAGCGGCGGGGCGGAGGTGACGCGGCGGAGGCAGCCCAGGCCAGCGGCGGGAGCTGGACGAACGGCGAAGGAGGACG
>NC_041385.1:299992480-300035484 GCF_002162155.2 Triticum dicoccoides | reverse complement strand
GACGACGGGGCCGCGGCGGTGGACGAGGAGGGCGGCGGCGGCGAGGCCACCGGTGATGGGGATGGGCGGCGCCCGGGAAGAGACGGCGGCGGCTGCGGGCGCTGGGCCCGATTCGGCCCACGATGGGTCGGATCCGGGCCCCGACAGGCCTGGCGGCGTGGGACGGCGGTGGGAGACACGTGGCGAAGTCCGATTGGGCGCGGGGCGGCGGCTGGACATGTCCGGCGGCTGGACGGACATGTCCGGTGCGCGTAGAGGGGATTGCTAGGGTTTGGACTGCGAAATTTCGGGGGGAGGCACATATAAATAGGTAGAGGGAGCTAGGAGAGTCCAAATGAGGAGCGGTTTTCGCCCACATGATCGTGATCGAACGACCGAGAGCATGGAGGGGAGTTAGATGGGTTTTGGGCCACTTTGGAAGGGGTGTTGGGCTGCAAAGAGAAGGAGGCTTTTCGGTTACCCGGTTAACCGTTGGAGTATCAAACGACCTCCAAATGGCACGACACATGACAGGCGGTCTACCGGTGGTATACCAAGGCCGCTTGGCAAGACTCGGTCCATTCCGAGAACATTTAGCACTCACTCACAATGAGAGAAAAAAGGGTAACACCGGAGGGCATAGGAGCGCCGGATTGCGAAACGGACAACGGGGAAAATGCTCGGATGCAATAAACAAACACGTATGCAAAATGAAATGCACATGATGACATGATAAAATGCAACACACAAGCAAATGACATGGCAATGACGGAGAATAACTGGCGGACACCTGGCGCATCGAATCCAGGGCGTTATAACACTCCTCCACTAACAAGAGATCTCGTCCCGAGATCTTAGGACCGAGACGGGAGAGAAAAGGGATGAGGTGAAATTAGAACTCAAGAGAAGAAGCAAAGAATCGAGAGCACTCGAGAAGAAGAGAGGAATGACGAGAATGACGAGAATCGAAAGCTCACTGAATCAGATAGACGATGAAACAACTCCGGTTAGAGCAAGATAAGAAACGAATAAGACTGAAAGAATTTAGGCAGCACTCCGGCTAAAAATGGAAGGATTAGAACAAGAACTAGAGAGGATGGAATGATACTAGATGAAGACCTGACACAAAACCTCCGGAAGAATTGAAAGAATTGAATGAAAAGAACTTAGAAGGAAAAGTTGAACTAAGTTGTTGAGAGAATCAACAACGAAAGAATAAGCTTGTTGTGGACTTATGGAAAACATCTCAAAATTTATGAGGTGATAACCAGCCACAAACGGAAATGATTGAATAGCTGAGAAGAACGAAGAAATGCAAAACTCCACTTCAGAAGAAAATGAAGAATTACTTGTGCTTCGAGACGTGAGAAGAAAAGATACTTGAACTCCACCAACAAAATCTTGATGAACTCTTGAAGAAAGAATTAAATCATGAAGAACCACCATGAAGAACTCCGGTAACAAAAGGATGACGATATAAAATGAAGGATGAAAGAATAAGATGAGCCTTGCGATGATTTAGATGGAGGTTCCGATGAAATGGCTGAGGAAATTTGAACTCCGGAAAAGAGAAGATGAAAACACTTGGAACTAGAATTTATTCATCACGAACAAACTCCGAAGGAAGGGATTACTCACTTGGATGAAATAAGAATAAGATTTATTGTATGCTTCTCCTTCATCAAATTAAATTGATGACAAGCAATGGATTTACATACTACTTATTCTTCTTGAAAAAGGATTTAGAAGTGACATATCGCAAACTTGAGAAGGTCTTCATGAACCACCGGTAGGATTGGAATGAACGAATGAATTAAAATGACAATCAAAGAAAAGAATCTTGAACGAACCACCGTTAGAATTCGAAAATTGAATGACGAAAGAGAATGAATCACCGGGAAGAAACAATATGTTTGAGGGGGATTTAGATGCAAGAGGACAAAGAGATCATGAGCTGATTGAAGAACACTTGAACGAAGCACCGGGATAATTGGATAAAGGTAACTGGAATGATGGCCTCCGGTGAAAAGAAACGGAAAAACAACTTCTGACATACTCCGGATGGATGAAAAGAATATCTGACAAACTAAAATAATTCAAGAGGATGATATGAAGCTAGAACCACGAATCTTCGAGAGGACGGACATGATTTAGAGGACAACTCTTCTTCAATCTTGAAACGACGACGGGAAACACCACCAAAATTGCTGAGATACTCCGGGAGAATGAAAAGCGAAGAGGTTGAGCCAATAATGAAAATGATTTGAAATTGATCTTGGAAAAGGCATCTGACTGATGAAATTCATACTTACGTCACACTTGAAAAGAATTGAGAATAACTCCGAGAGAATTAGAAGGGTCAGGTAAGATCCTGGGAAAAGACCTGTGGGTTAGGGCCCACTAAAGAGATAACACCATTGAAAAGGATGATGAACAGATAAATGAAGCACCGGAACAATTGAAATATTCGAATGAGGTGACAACCTCGAATTAATTGAAACACAGACGAATCTCCTGAGATGACTTGGATACTCCGGAAGGATAAACTGGCGAGAGGTGAACGAGCAGGGAAAACACTTGATCCGAGGAAAAGAATATAATCACTACCAAGAAAAGAGTTGAAGAAAGACAAACGAGATGAGAAATGATCGGTTGAAATGATTGAGGGAAGACTGAAGAACCTCCGTACGGATGAAAATTGATGCTCGAAAAAAGACTGAGGCTCCGGGAAGAAGAGGGTGGGAGGGCGGGAAAACAAAGGCAACCTGAAAGTGGAAATCGACGAATTCTTGAAGAGAAAACACCGGTTGAAATCATTGAGGAAAGAAAGCAAAGACTTCGCACGAGTAGGATGGATACTCGATTACGGACTCCGGTTCTGAGAAGAAGAACAGGGAGGGCGGATGGAAAAGAAAACAACTGAGGATTGAACTTGCAAAGATGAAGAGGCTCGAGTCAACTTGACGAGAAATGCACCGGATGAAAAGAGCTGAGAACCAACGACCGAAAACCAACTACGTGATCCTAAAGAAAATTTTGAAGGGGAAGAGGAGTAATTCAAAACACCTATGTCAAGATTCCTCACCAGAGCGACGAAGGGGATGAGGAGTAAAAAGAATTCCTACTCTTCGATATGACTAGACTCCAAAAACAGTTTTCTTCTAGACTCAACAACGGCCAAACTACCAATCAATCAAGGGGGCTCCTAGGGTCGGTCGAGGCTCTGATACCAACTTGTTACGCCCAATATGCGACCCTATACAAAAGGAACTCGAAGGTCCCACCAAGGATAGACCCGCATACTGAAACGCTTTTGCAAGGTGGATATCATAACATCAACATTACATAATAGATGGGGATACATACAAAAGGCATACAATGCCACACGAATACAACATCACAATACAAAAGAGCATCATTCGACTACGGATGAATCACAAACAAAAACTCAAATGACATCCACCCTGCTAGCCCAGGCTGCCGACCTGGAACCTATTCCCTGATCGAAGCAGAAGAAGAACTCAACGCAAGCAAGCATCGCTCTCGCGTCATGATCATCGCATGAACCTGTATGTGCAACTGTTGTTGTAGTAATCTGTGAGCCATGAGGACTCAGCAATCCCATCACCATGGGTATCAAGACTAGCAAAGCTTAAAGGGAAAGGAAGGGGTAAAGTGGTGAGGCTGCAGCAGTGACTAAGCATATATGGTGGCTAACATACGCAAATAAGAGCGAGAAGAGAACAAGCAGAACGGTCGTGAAACTAGCAATGATCAAGAAGTGATCCTAAACTCCTACTTACGTCAAACATAACCCAAAGACCGTGTTCACTTCTCGGACTCCGCCGAGAAGAGACCATCACAGCTACAGACACGGTTGATGCATTTTAATTCGGATCTGGTGTCAAGTTATCTACAACCGGACATTCACAAATTCCCATCTGCCTATAACCGCAGGCACGGCTTCCGAAAGATTATACCCTGCAGGGGTGTCCCAACTTAGCCCATGACAAGCTCTCGCGATCAACGAAGGAATAGACCTTCTCCCAGGAAGACCCGATCAGACTCGGAATCCCGGTTTACAAGACTTTTCGACAATGGTAAAACAAGACCAGCAAGACCGCCCGATGCGCCGACAATCCCGATAGGAGCTCCACATATCTCGTTCTCAGGGCAACACCGGATGAGACAGGCTACGAGTAAAACTAGACCTCGAGTTGCCCCGAGGGGGCCCCGCAGGCGGCTCGGTTCGGACCAACACTTAGACAAGCACTGGCCCGGGGGGGGCTAAAATAAAGATGACCCTTGGGTTGGCCGACCCAAGGGAAAGGGGTAGGTGGTGGTGAGGCAAATGGTAAAACCAAGGTTGGGCCTTGTTGGAGGAGTTTTATTCAAAGCAAACTGTCAAGGGGGTCCCATAAATCACCCGACCGCGTAAGGAACGCAAAATCCGGGAACATAACACCGGTATGACGGAAACTAGGGCGGCAAGAGTGGAACAAAACACCAGGCAAAAGGCCGAGTCTTCCACCCTTTACCAAGTATATAGATGCATTAATAATATAAGAGATATTGTGATATCCCAACCAAAATCTTGTCCACCATGGAGCAATCTTCAACTTCACCTGCAACTAGCAACGCTATAAGAGGGGCTGAGCAAAAGCGGTAACATAGCCAAACAACGGTTTGCATAGGTAAGGTGTCAAAGGTTAGAGGTTCATGGCAATATGGGACGGCTCGATAAACAGATGATAGGTAGCGCAGCAAAGCGATAGAACGAATGAACTAGCATAGCAATGATAGTAATGAGATCTAGGGTAGCGGTCATCTTGCCTGAAATCCCGCAAGGAAGAAGAACGAGTCCATGAAGAAGACGAACGGATGAAGCCGAACCAAGCGTAGACGAACGAATCCTCACGAACGCAACGAAACGGGAACTATCGAGAAGAAGCACATAACATAGTAAACAAACCACACATGAACAAGGAAAGATGCAAGAACAAGCATGATGCAAGACAAGACTACATGAAGCTACTCATGACAAGAGATGAAGCAAACAAGAACAACACATCAAGGCAAGTTTAAATGAGGCCGGAAACAACATATAACAATTCCGGTAAGTCCTCATATGCATATTTCGAAATTGGTCCAGATCTGAATAAACCTTATGTTCAAGTAGTTAAACATTAAATTATGATGCACAAGGATGATCTACACGAGATTCTAGTCAAGTTACATATAAAGTTCATTTAATTCGGAGCTACGGCTTAGAAGATATGAGCAACACAAGTTAAACATGGCATTGATGCAAAATGCACCCGAACATCAAGCAAACACCTCAAAACATGGATGCAACATGATAAAATGGAACTATATGCAAAAATAAGCAAGTTTCATATAGAGCACACTCAAAACGGAGCAACGGTTCAACACATGCAAAACAGCAACTAGGCATATTGCAAGCATCAAAACAATATATTACAGCACCCCAACATGAGAACAAAAGGCATGGACATGATGTACAGGTAAAGCATTATAAAACATGAACACTGAGCTATTTCCAGAAATCACAAGAACATGCTCAAACACACATGGAAAGATTGGAAGTTATAACAATTTCAGACTTTGCAGAAAATAATATCACGATGCAATGTTTAGAGCTATCAAACAACATGTTACAGGAATTTATCATGGCAAACAAAGGCATGGCATGATTCTACTCAAAGCATAGATCAAAAGTCCCTTAGCGACTATAAGCCAAAAAGGATCAGAAGATATAATGGCACCCACGTAAACATAGCAAGTTATTATACAGATTCAAACATGGCAGAAACAAAATTATGAGGGCATGTAGATGAGCCTGTGCAACTCACTACAGAGCATTACGTGGCATGGCAAGGCAACCAACAGTAAGAAGGAATGTTTGTGAAGCTAAGCATGACAATAGCAAGGTCATAGGGTGCATGGAACACTAGGAACAACCATGGAAACAACTGAACATAATGTTAACAGGCTGGCAGGAACATTTTCAAGCAACTTTGGAGCAAAACATGAACAAGCTACAGCAAGCTATAAATGCAACCAGGGCCATGGATGGATAGAGCATGACATGTAGATCAAAACATGTTTATAGAACATCTCCAGATTATGCATAGAATGATTAGTAGCAACATGTTTATATGGCATCATGAAATAACAGATTCAGCCTAGCAAAACAGCAACATTATGAACCCTACTTAACAAGCTCGATTCACTCACCACAAGTCACTGCATGACAATATAAGCATAGCATCATCAAGAAGGCATGTTTGTGGAACAAACCAAGTCAAGAACAAGTCCATAGCATGCAAGGATCAACTATAGCAAGCTTGGCCAAATTGAATAACACGTAAACAATCTGCCAGGAAACATTTTGAAGCAAAAGTAGAGCACGAAAAGGACATGCTAGACTACTCCATAATTGCACCCAAGGGCATGCCTGGATAGACTATAACCATTTGTTCAAAACACCCTTACTGAAGTATCTCAAAATATGCATGAAACTCTCTGTAGCATCAAGTTTACATGGCATGAAAATAACAGCAGAACAGGGACAAACAGCAACATCACGATGCCTAGTTTGCATGCTTGTGCTAGTCACCACATTGATCACAAAAATATATGGTAAGAACCACTGTAAATAAGACATAGCATATTTCAAAACACATGTAGACATCAACCTCATAGGATGCACACATCAATCATGCCAAAAATGACAAAAGAGCTCGTTCTGATAACAGACAGCAGAAAACATTATGAAGCACTCTTACAATCATGATTCAGGCATCTAGATGATCTCAAATGAATATGATTCAATGGAATGAAATGATTTACTCGTTGAGGCGAACAATTTGACATATTACACGCATGAAACGGAGCTACGGATGCGAAGATACGGCATGTCAAACATGGCATGAAAATTACTGAATCTGGGGACTTAGCAGATTCGGGGAAGGGGGAAAAGTCAACCTTGTCTTTTCAGATCTGAATCGAGACGGCGCGGATCCCGAGGCTCGCCGGACAACTCGCCGGAGAAGACAAACCCGGGGCGGAGAGGGCCGGATCCAACGAGGAGGAGGCCGGAGAGAGCGCGGGGAGGTCGGGAGGCGAGGTGCCGGCGACGAGGAGCTCCGGGCGGCGCGGATGGAGCCGGAGGCCTGGCTTCGGCCGGCCGGGGCAGTCGGCGGCGGGGCGGAGGGGATGCGGCGGAGGTGGCCCAGGCCGGCGGCGGGAACTGGACGAACGACGGTGGAGGACGAGCGCCGGGGCGGCGCGGGGCCGCGGGCTCCGGCGGGGAGCCGAGGCGGCGCGGGCGGCAGCCGGCGAGGGACGAGGCGCCGGCCAGCGACGGGGCCGCGGCGGTGGACGGCGGAGGGCGGCGGTGGCGAGGGCACCGGCGGCGGGGACGGGCGGCGCCCGGGAGGAGACGGCGGCGGCTGCGGGCGCGGGGCCCGATTCGGCCCACGGCGGGTCGGATTCGGGCCCCGACGGGCCTGGCGGCGTGGGACGGCGGTGGGAGACACGTGGCGACGGCCGATTGGCCGCGGGGCGGCGGCTGGATATGTCCGGCGGCTGGACGGACATGTCTGGTGCGCGGAGAGGGGATTGCTAGGGTTTGGACTACGAAATTTCGGGGGGAGGCACATATAAATAGGTAGAGGGAGCTAGGAGAGTCCAAATGAGGAGGGGTTTTCGCCCACACGATCGTGATCGAATGACCGAGAGTATGGAGGGGAGTTAGATGGGTTTTGGGCCACTTTGGAAGGGGTGTTGGGCTGCAAAGAGAAGGAGGCTTTTCGGTTACCCGGTTAACCGTTGGAGTATCAAACGACCTCCAAATGGCACGAAACTTGACAGGCGGTCTACCGGTGGTATACCAAGGCTGCTTGGCAAGACTCGGTCCATTCCGAGAATGTTTAGCACTCACTCACAATGAGAGACAAAAGGGGAACACCGGAGGGCATAGGAGCGCCGGATTGCGAAACGGACAACGGGGAAAATGCTCGGATGCAATAAACGAACACGTATGCAAAATGAAATGCACATGATGACATGATAAAATCCAACACGCAAGCAAATGACATGGCAATGACGGCGAATAACTGGCGGACACCTGGCGCATCGAATCCGGGGCGTTACAGGGGTGGCCTTCTTCGTCGCGCTCGATGGTAATGCGAGTCCGGCTACGGCTAGCAGCCGGCTCCTTCTCCTGTCTTGTACGGGCGCCACCCGCAGTCGGTGTATGCGACATCGCGCCGTGCTCTCGGCGAGGGGGGCTTCCAGCTCAAACATCGGCTTCATGCCGTTTTGCGGCCGCATTGATCAGCTGCTGGATGCGTCTGGTCATTTAGGGGAGCTCGTCGGCCCCCCATCCGTTTAGCTCGTCAATGATCGACTGGGCGGTGTGCAGATTCTCGAGGGGCGTGGCGTAGACTGTGCGGTCTACTCCTAGCATGATGGCGATGGCTGCGCCGCGTTTCTTGACGACACCGACCCAACTTGGCCCTTCTGGAGGCGGCGGGCCGAAGGAGGCACGATCGACTTCGCGCTGGTAGGCTTCCGTGAGGCGTCTCATGGTGGCTATCTTTTGGCCCTCCACAAGGAGGGCAAGGCGGCGTGCCTCCAGCGCCTCAGCGTCAGCGTCCGCCGGGATGGGGGCGGACAGGTCGTGCAAAGCGGCCTATAGGGCGTCGCGGGCGTTCTCGTCGGAGGCGGCGCCGTGGCTGATGACGAGCACTTCGGTGACGGTGTTGCCGCCACTTTCGGCTCGAGGGAGAGGGTCGTCGAAGACGATCACGTCGGAGGGGAAGGCATCGAGTGACGCCGTGTCGGAATCGACAAGCATCGGGTCGGTGGAGCCGACCGACTCCAAGTCCGCGGTAGGCTCGCCGGAGACGTGGAGTTGGTCGAGGAGGCTGACAAGGCGGTTCTCGGGGCAGCCTGTGCCCGCGTCGGATGCGGGCTCATCGGAGATGCGAGCCTCGCCAAGAAGATCGGCGAGGCAGCTCGCTGCGCAGGCGTCGTCGACGCTTTGCAGCGCGTTGGGGCAAGCGCCATTGGGCATGCCGGTATGGCTACGCTCACTGGGGAGGAAGAGGGTTCCCGTCCAGAGCATGTCTCCGGACGACGGTGCACCTGGCCCCACGGTGGGCGCCAAATGTCGGGTGGTAGGTACGACATATGCTAACGGATGGCTTATCATTGTGGGAGCCAGTAAGACATCACCGGTGCCTGGAAACGGGATAAGGCGAAGACATGCACGCCGGTGGATCTTACCCAGGTTGGGGGCTCTCCATGGAGATAATACCCCTACTCCTGCTTTGCGGGGTCTCCGCATGATAACTAGATCGATAAGAAGCTACAAGAGGCTCCTTGAGCTGTTCGGTGGAGGGAGGAAGAAGGGCAAGGCTAGCTCTCTTCTCTCCCTATGGTTGTGTCTAAAACTCTCTGAGATCAACCCTTTGCATGGGTGTCCCGGGGGGTTTATACAGGCCTACCCCCCGGGGGTACAATGGTAATCCGGCCTGAGCGTGGGCCAAGGTTATCACTACGTCCACCGGCTTCTGGGCCCGCCGACTGGTGGGTCCCGCCGGCTACCGGCCCCACCGCTTGGGGGGTCCTGTCGAGGGCTGGTTACTGTCGCCTCGCCTCTGATGACAAGGGCTTTGTCGAGGTAAGCATGGCTACAGTGCCGCCGCCTTGCGGGCGCTCACTGTAGCCTTACCTCCTCTTGTCTGCTTGATGGTGCATGCACCGCGGGGAGGGGAGCAAGCCGGCTGCAGGAAGCCGGCCTGGCCTTAGGATGGCTAGGGGAGGCCAGGCCGCCTTCGGATGTCTCTCTGACCTAAGGGGCCCGCCGCTTCTGGGCCGTACCAGCGGCCCGTCGTGGATGGCGTCATGATTGGCATGGCAGCAGTGCCTCGCCGGACATGAGATGCCCGCCCTGTACGGTGTACTGTAGCCATGCTTCCTCCGAGATTCGGGGTTGGCAGGGTCCACTGTAGCCACGCCCCGTCTCGTCACTGTTATGGGGGGTTGACTATAGGGTACGGCCCATGGCCTCCTGCCATGGGCCGGCTTTCTCAGAGCCGGTCCTTCATGGGCCGGCTTTCTTGGAGCCGGTCCTTCATGGGCCGGCTTTCTTGGAGCCGGCCCTGTTGTGGCGTCCCCCGAAGATTGTTTACGGCCGGGCCGCCTTCCGCTAGTCGGCCTAAGCGATAGCCGGCCGGAAGAAGGCGGCCCCGTGTCTTGGGCGCCTCAAGGCTCCATCGGCCCATTGTTTTTTCTGAGGGCCAAAGGGAGCCAGTTAGGCTACCCGTGGCCATTTACTCCGACAAGCACACAGAAAGAAATCAGCTAGTGGGCTGCTATATAGGTTTCGAGTGAGAACACCCCTCCATAGCTGTTGATGTTCCTCCACAAGAGGGTCCATGAAGAAATCAAAATCCTTTCAATGAATTTTCGGACCTAGGATGAGCAAGGCCATCATGTAGTTTGATTCTTTGGTGCAGACATTTGGAGGCATGTTGTAAGGGATTACAAGCACTGGCCACATGCTATATGTCATGGTTGATGCACTTGCCAGTGGACTCCATTTCTTCTTGGGCGGATCTGTGTCATGATTTTGTTGGCGCCTTTACTGGAGGCCGCAAAGCTCATGGCCAGGCGAGCGACTTGCACATCATCCCCCAGAAAGGAGAAAACTTGTGTAAATATATCCAAAGGTTCAGCCAAGTGCAGTACAACATTCCCGACGTTCATCCTGCCGCCGTGATCAGTGCATTCCATCACAATGTGCGCAATCGCAAGATTCGTCAGGAGCTGGCGATGAACAAGGTCAAGGATGTGGCCGAGCTTTATGTTCTATCCGATTGGCGCGCTTGCGCTGAAGACGGAAGGAAGTACCCCGGCGAAGATGCCGGTGTGGAAATCGACTCCATGGATGATACCACCACCCCGGTGAAGATGGGCCGGCGCCGTAACAGGAAGCGCAAGGGCAAGACCGTGCTTGCCGTCGAGGGGTCCGATGATACCGGTGCCACCAAGAAACCCAAGGCGAGTGACCCCGGCAAGGAGGTTGCCGGGTGTGTCGCTTGCCGGTCCTTGGCGGCTGTCGAGAAGCTAGGGGGCTCCGGCAAGCGGTATTGCAAGATCCACCACACCAAGGTCCATGACCTCAAGAACTGCCGGCAAGTGGAGCTGCTCGCTGAGAAGCAGAAAGCCGAGTATGAGCGGCGGGACAAGGAGAAGGGCCAAGAGGGTTCCGAGGGATCCGGAAAGAAGCATGGCGGCCAAGGAGGCTGCCGCGGCAAAGATAATTAGCAGGAGAGGCCTGCCCGGGGCCGTGACAAGAAGCAGGAAGAGGATGATCGCGATGAGGACGGTGAGCCGGACGACCACAAGTTCCAGAAAGCCATAGAAGCCATGTGCGTCGAAGGTGGCGCCTAGCTGCATACATCCCACCGCCAGCTCAAGCAGTGGGCACGTGAGATCACAGTGGTGGAGCCATCGTTCGACGCACGGAAGCCTCGGAAGTGGTCCAGCACGCTCATCATCTTCGACACCGAGGACCATCCTAACCGCACTACTGCGGTCGGGTGCTTGCCGTTGTTGGTTTCACCAACAATTCACAACCTCAAGGTGATGAAGATGCTGGTTGACGGTGGGGCCGGTCTGAACTTGATCTCTCCTGTTGTGATCAAGAGGCTGCAGATCCCTAATGCAGACCTCGAGGAGACTGGCACGTTCCAAGGGGTCAACCCGAGGAGGAGCCAGCCAAAGGGAAAGGTCACGCTGCCTGTGACATTCGGAGGCGAGCGGAACTACAGGACGGAGAGGGTTGTCTTTGATGTAGCCGAGATCCCCTTGGCCTACAACGGGATCCTCGGCCGCCCGACACTAGCCAAGTTCATGGCGGCTTCACATTACACCTACAACATGCTAAAGATGCCCGGGCCGATGAACATCATCACCGTCCCCTCCGACAAGAAAGACGCGTTGATTTGCGCTGACCAACTCTACCGGGAAGCAGTTGCAGCAGCTGCCGCCAAGGCACCTGCTCCTGCCGATGGAGTCCCGGGAGGGAAAAGACCGGCGAGACCCCTCGCACCCACTCCGGCAAGCGCACCTCTTCGGGGTGTTGCGCTCCTGTTGAGGATGTGCCAGAGAGCTCCACCGGCAGGAGCAAGAAGTCCAAAGCTGCACCACCAGAGACCAAGAAGGTGCCCGTCAAGGAGGACGACACGAGGGGAGCTCTTACCATAAGCTCCACCCACGACAGTAAATAGGAAAGCGAGCTCGTCACTTTCCTGCGGGCGAATGTCGATGTGTTTGCATGGAAAGCCTTAGACATCCCCGGTGTTCCCAGGGAAGTGATTGAGCACCATCTTGCTGTCTATCCTCATGCATGGCCCGTCAAGCAGAAAGTCAGGAAGCAAGCTCTGGAGAGGCAGGAGTTCATCATGGAGGAGATCAGAAAACTAGAGGTGGAAGGCTTGGTAAGGTGGGTGCTCCATCCGACGTGGTTGGCCAACTCGGTAGTGGTGCGCAAGAAAAACGGGAAGTGGAGACTGTGTATTGATTACACAGAAATCAATAAGGCTTGTCCAAAGGATCCCTTCCCATTACCGTGCATCGACCAAATTGTTAACTCCACGGCTGGATGTGACCTATTATCATTCCTCGACGCCTACTCAGGTTACCACCAGATCTTCATGACAAAACAAGATGAGGAGAAGACAACGTTCATCACCCCATGTGGTACGTATTGATTTTTACGGATGCCTTTCAGGTTGAAGAGTGCTGGCTCAACCTTTGCAAGAGCAGTCAAATTGGTTTTGAGCCCCAGCTACATAGAAATATGGAAGCTTATATGGATGACATAGTGGTCAAAACCAAGGACAAAGCAACACTTGTGCAAGATCTGGAGGAAACATTTGCGAACCTGTGCAAGATCAACCTCAAGTTGAACCCTAAGAAGTATGTCTTCAGTGTCCCGTCCAGCAAGCCTCTCGGGTTCTTTGTGTCGCAGCACGGGATTGAGGCAAACCCAAATAAGATCAAGGCCATCGAGCAGATTGAGGCACCTAAATGGATCAAAAAGGTGCGTCGGCTCACTGGCTGGGTTGCCGCCATGAGCAGATTCATCTCTAAGTCCGCGGAGCGTGCCCTTCCTTTTTTCAAGATTTTGAAGAAGACTGGCCCAATTGAGTGGACCCCGGAGGCTGAGGCAGCGCTGCAGGATTTGAAGAAGTACCTCTCCTCTACCCACAGTGCTGGTTGTTCCCAAACCACAAGAACCATTGTTGCTGTACCTACCGGCAATGAGTCTGGTGGTTAGCGCCGCACTAGTGGCGCAGAGAGAGGTCGACGAAGACGCAGCGATAGCGGCATATTCAATGGATGGCGAGCTGGAACCCTCCCCGGCAAGGCTCTGTCCCGGCAAGACTGAGTCCCCGGCAGAGGCTGACGCCAGTGCGACATGGCCCGCGCGGCTGAGTGAAGTGGTGCAGAAGAAGAAAATGGTGCAGCACCCAGTTTACTTTGTCAGCTCCCTCTTGCAGGGGGCTAGGTCGAGGTACTCAGGTGTGCAAAAATTGCTCTTTGGCCTCCTTATGGCCTCGAGGAAGCTGCGTCATTACTTCCAAGCGCACGAGATCACCGTGGTCACCCGCCTCCCATTGCAACGGATACTTCATAACCCAGATGCAATAAGGAGGATTGTGGAATGGGCCCTGGAGCTGTCGAGTTTCGGTTTAAAGTTTGAAAGCACCTCGACGATTCGGAGCAGAGTCTTGGCGTAGTTCGTTGCAGAATGGACCTCCACGCCCGACGAAGAGGTACAGGAGACCACTCTCCCCGGTAAGGAAACGAGCCGCAACTGGATCATGTACATTGATGGGGCTTTTTCACTGCAAGGCGCCGATGTAGGTGTGCTGCTTGTCGCACCCACCGGAGAGCACCTCAAGTATGTCGTCCAAATGCACTTTCCCCGAGAGATGTAAACTAACAACACTGCCAAGTACGAGGGCTTGCTTGCCGGTCTTAGGATCGCGGCGGACTTCGGAGTCAAAAAGCTCATCATCAGGGGTGATTCGCAGCTCATCGTCAGGCAGATCAACAAAGATTACCAAAGCCCGTTGATGGAAGCTTACGTGGATGAACTGAGGAAACTAGAGGAGCACTTTGACGGTATACTAGCAGAGCATGTCCCTCAGACAGAAAACGACATCACCGACTACCTGTCAAAGGGCGCTGCCCTCAAGCTACCCGTGGAACCAGGTACTTTTGTGCTTCGGTTAACTCAAATATCCGTGGAACCATCAACCGGGCAGAACAAGCGGAGGAAGCTAGGCCCCGGCATGTACTTCCCCACCGAGCTCCTCGGAGCCGCCGACGAAGATGTTGCCGTGGATGCCGATCCTGCCGCAGGGTAACCGACTCCTGCAGGGACTCAGGCCATGGCCGTATAGACGGTCGCTCCTGTGGCAGAAGAGATACCTTTGATCCTTTTCGTCAAGCCACGGGCTCCGGCAGGGGTGTAGCACACCGTCCGATTCCTCCAAATAGGAGAGCTTCCTGAGGAGCAGGAAGAGGCAGAGAGAGTAGCCCGCCAGTCTGCTCTGTACCACTTCATTGACAATGTCTTGTACAGAAAAAGACCGAATGGGGTGAAATTGAAGTGCATCTCCTGGGAAGAAGGACTAGAGCTGTTGGCAGAGATACATGGAGGGATATGTGGCTCCCACATAGGGTCGAGGGCCCTTGCTAGCAAGGCTTTCTAGGAAGGTTTCTTCTGGCCCACTGCCCTCCAGGATGCGACGGCACTAGTAAGCAAGGGTGAAGCGTGCTAGTTCCATTCGAAGAAGCTTCATCAACCAGCTCAAGCTCTTCAAACCATCCCTCTCTTCTGTCCCTTCTCAGTCTGGGGGCTCGACATATTGGGCCCTTTCCCTCGTGTCGTCGGGGGCCTTGAGTACTTGTAAATTGCAATCGACAAGTTCACAAAGTGAAAAGAGGTGGATGCAGTGAGGAAGGTGACAACACAGTCAGCCATCAAGTTCTTCAAGGGGCTAGTTTCCCGTTTTGGGGTACGCAACAGGATCATCACCAACAATGGCACACAGTTCACAACCAATGCCTTCATGCAGTACATTGAAGATCTCGGCAGCAAGGTCTGTTTTGCTTCCCTGGCACACCCATGAAGCAACAGCCAGGCAGAGAGAGCAAATGACGAAGTTCTACGAGGCATAAGAACAAAGACTTTTGACAGGCTGCGCAAGAGTTGAAGGCGCTGGATTGACGAGTTGCCGGCAGTTCTTTGGTCGATCAGAAAGACGCCAAATTGAGCGACCGGCCAGACACCCTTTGCCCTGGTCTACGGGGCAGAAGCAGTTATCCCCACTGAACTCACATACGGGTCGCCTCGAGTGCTTTCTTATGATGAGCTTGAGCAAGAGTGATTGCGGCAAGATGACGCAATGTTCCTTGAGGAAGATCGTCTCCTGGTGGCTGTGAGAGCAGCGCGCTACCAGCAAACCTTGCGCCGCTACCATAGCCGCAAGGTTCATGCCCGGGGCTTTGAGGAAGGCGACCTTGTTCTTCGGCACGTTCATTTGGCCAAGAATTCCAACAAGTTGACGCCGAAGTGGGAAGGCCCTTATCGGGTAACACGAGTCACCAGGCCCAGCGTAGTCCTCCTGGAGACCGAAGATGCCATTCCAGTGAGCAACTCCTGGAACATCGATCATCTTCGCAAGTTTTACCCATAAGGCGCGGCTGCCGGGCCCCCCGGCAAGCCCCCTTTTGTACAAGCCTTGCCGGCAAGGCATGTGACCCTTTGTACAAAGCCAACAGCAGACCCTGAGCATAAATAAATGAAGCGCTGGCGCCCTAAGACATAGCATGCATCCTGGATTGAGTCTCTCCCTCGGTTAGGGTTGATAGTGCTTAGCGCAGATTGACCCCTAGCATAGAGGTCGAGTTTGCGTCATTTTGTTCCTGTCCATTCTCTTTGGTATGCAGGGTACATGATATGTTTCCACCATGCCAAGTGGAAGGAAGAAAACGAGCCAGCACCCCAGGCCCGTCAAGCCGAGCTTGCCGAGGGCAGAAGACACGGAGATCCACCCACGACAAGTCAAGGTTGCCGGGGGCTGTAGATTCATATAAGTTTTCCCATCCCTTGTCATGCATTCCCATATGAAACTTGGGACGTATGGAACCTCGTTTTGTTCCAAGGCTTTCGTGCTCCCCTCGTTCCTATCACCCAAGAACTTCTTGGTCCGGCATATGGTTGTAGCCGTGGCGGCAAAGAAGCAAGCGTAGGGCCCACCCCCACTTCGTCCATGCCTCCGCCTAAGGCATGAGTATGGACGAATGGAGTGGGGGAACGGCAAGGCCTGCTGCCGGGCAACGATGCTTGTATTAAAAATAACAAGGACTTGTTCCTTGGTATGGGCTTTGCTCACACGCACGTACAAGACCCGGCAAGCACCCTTTTTCCATTAATACGTTCCATACAGGTACAATAAGTACGAAACATGAACATGAACAGGGAGATTACATGTTTTAGATCTAAATAAGGCCCGTAGGTTTACAAGTTGAAAAAAGATAAGGTGCCCATAATCCCTTTCTTGTCCCTCTCCTCAGGAAATGAAACAAGAAAACAAAAGGGAAAAAGGGGCGCCTAGGCGAGGTATGAGCAGTAGAAAGCACCAGGAGAACGTCCTGGTGGCCACCCCGAAGGGAAGCTGGTGATGACGATGACGGGAGAAGAGCTGGAAGACGAGGCGGCAGGACCGGCAATACGCGATGAAGGCATCAGTGCCCGTGTACTCCGGCTTGACGGCCCGCCACCTGCCCTCTTCGTCTTCTCCAGCCTCCGGAGCCAGCCGCCCAAGGTGACGGCCCCGAGAGGTTCAGGGAACCGGCAACACGGATGATGGGGTCGCCGGTGTCGCCCCAGAGCGGCACGCTCGACGCCTAGTCAGACCCGTCGTCCTGCCACCCGTTACCCTCGTCATCGCTGCCGCTGTCCTCCTCGTCACACTTGCTCGAGGAGGAGTCTTCGTCATCAAAGGAGCCCCTCCGTCAGGCTGTGGATACGGGAAAAGGTCTTCCACGCTCGGTGAAGATACATGACGTGAGGGGCGGGGAACTCAACGTCGGCCCATGTACCGTTGTTCCCACAGACCCTCATATGCAGCCATAGTGCTTGCGGCGGGTCCAGCTCCATCTCCCGCACAAATGGGGTCAGGAGACAAAGACAACAGCGCGGCGGCTGGCGCAGCCTGAGGAAGAACTCATAGGGGTTGTCCCCGACGTGGCCCTCCATCGGGGGAGGGGCCGCTGGCGGGGGCGAGGCCGATGCGCCGCCCCGTCCTCCTCTTCCCCAGGCACCGCGACGGCCTCGACCTCGCCCCCACCCCCTTCCTCTAACGGTTGGTTCTGCCGACACGAGCTCTTGGGGACGAGCGATGCATTGTCTGGCCGACACCTTCGCCGCCACCGTTGAAGCGTCGCCACGCCCCCTCGCCATGGCAGAAGGAAGGAGGGAGCAGGAATGGAGAGAAGCGGATGACGATGGATTGAGAGGCACCATTCCTCCCGCTCCCCTCTTTATAAAGGGGCGAGGGCGGGGCTCGGCTGCCCCTTTCGGCCAATCCGGCTGATTCAAGTGACAATGGGCAGTGCCGTCGATCGCCTCGCTCCCCTCTTTATAAAGGGGCGGGGGCGGGGCTCGACCGCCCCTTCCGGCCAATCCGGCTCATTGAAGTGACAACGAGAAGGGCCGTCGACCGCCCTCCCCGCCCAATTGAAGGCGCGTGGCGAACAGACCCACGCGCGCATGACTTCTCGTATCCCGTGCACCTGTCATTCGCTTTGCGTCATGCATGCAACAAACGTGGTGCAAGAGACGGGTGTAATGGGACGCGTGGAGCGACGGTTCCCAAGTAAGGGCAGTAAATGAGCGGTGGCCCTGTGGTCTCAAGGGGACACGCAAGCCGCCTCTTTACTATCCACCGCAAGATGATGCCAGTGTGCTTCGGCGACGCACGTGCGCGCGACCCCCACGTCGCGCATTCAACACAGGTCTTGGGGAAGCGCAGCAGACGGAAAGTTTTACCATGGTAAAAACGGCCCGCCTGCTCGCGCACCATTCTGGGCCTGGCCCAACAATGTGTCGCGCTTGTGTGTGGACCAGGCTCGGGGGCTCCTGTCGGTGTACTAAAACAGGGTCGCTCATTTATACCCCTTATTGGTGCACGGGCAGTCAGAGCCACGCCTGAAGCCACACTTAGCAAGGCAGAGACAGGAAATCAGAGCCAGAAACACAGGAACAATCAGCGCAACACCGAAGACCGAGACCACAGAGAGCAGATGGACGAAGCAGGTTTCCCCGGCAAGACCCTTGCCGGGGCGGCTCGCCCACACTAGCGGAGTAAGCCACCCTCGAACTCACAGTCTCTAGCACCATCAACCACGTTGAGCCAGGGCTCGGGAGGCACCTCCATGGTGGCATACAGATCTTTGTGAAGACAAAGAATATTCAAGATCAGATGAGGATTGGAAGGCAAAGATCCTCGACAAGATTCTTGCCGAGGAAACCCACAAGACCCCCGGCAAGATCCTTGCCGGGGACGACAGGACGCCACGGCAAGACCCTTGCCGGGCCATCCGGCAAGGCCCTTGCCAAGAGCGCCAGCAGGGCCACTGCCTGACCCGCACCAACCAATTCTATGTCGCCGTGCACATGCAGCTGCCAGCCCAACCAGCTGGGCAGGCACCTGTGTGGCAACATGCAACTTCGAGGCCAACTCAGCACACACCTGCGTGGCGGCATGCAGATCTTCGTGAAGGCTCCACCACCACGCCACCTCAGCTACTTGCCTGCCTACATGGCGCCGCATGCATCGCTAACCAGGGCGCATGTCGAAGCGAGGAGGAGCGGCGACGGACGGGACGGGCCTTGCTCCCGTCCCCGATAAAGCAAGAAGACACCTAAGCAACACATTAAATGTGTCTTGTCCTGTAATACGAGCGATAAGCTCATAGCACTGTACGCCTTTCCACCTCCTGTGTGCCACTATGGCAGCCCCTTTCGACTATAAAAGGAGGCCCATGGCGTACTGGAGGGGGATTCGGCTCTTTGGAAGCATGCAGTCACCGTAGCTAGTTCAAGAGATCAAAAACACTCAATACATCCACCAAAGCAGGACTAGGGTTTTACGCATCCTCGCGGCCCGAACCTGGGTAAACGATCCTTGTGTTGGTTACTAATCCTGCTCTCCTCACAACCCTGCGTCCCCGCAACCGTAGAAGGGATCCTCGTGATCCCATAGGTGTCGTTTCCCACCGACAATCACCATCAAGACGAGGGGCTAGGGGCTTCCAGGAGCAGCGGGCCATCGCCTGCATCTTGGGAGGCTCACAAGCCCCAGCTTCCAACCGTATCTTCAAGCAGTTTGCGCGCGAGGTCAACGCAGCGCTCCCCAAGCTTGAGGCAACTCGCCCTATCAAGTGGTTAAAGTGCGCCATCACCTTCGACTCCACAGACCGACTCAAGTAGGCGGCCATCGCTGGCGCGCTCCCAATGCTTTGCAACCCCGTCATCAGCAACGTGACCGTCACCAAGACTCGCATTGATGGTGGAGCAGGGCTCAATTGTTATCTCCGTCCAGATGTTCGACTGGCTCCAGGTGCCATACTAGCAGCTACACCCTGCCAAGCCATTCTCAGGAGTGACCGACGGATCAATGCACCCGGTCAGGCAGGTTCGCCTCCCAGTCACCTTCGGCGAGCGCAACAACTACTACACTGAGCTCATTGACTTTGATGTCACCGACATCCGCCTGCCCTACGACGCCATCCTTGGGTACCCAGCACTGGCCAAGTTCATGGCAGCCACACACCACGGCTACAACGTCCTCAAGATGCCAAGAAGCGGCGGCATCATCATGGTCACCTGCCAAGAGAAGGATGCGGTGTGCTCCCTCGAGCGCGCCTTCCAGACTGCAGCAGTTGAGAACCCAGAAGACGAAGACGGCGCCCTCCCTCTTGAGGTCGCCCCAAGATGAAGAAGTTGCAGCTAGGCCAGGGTCCTCGTGAGAGAGCATCACTCGAGGACGCAACACTGAGTCTCACGTCTCTGGATGCGGTACCTTCACCCGTCGCATAGGAAGGCGTGCCTGGCGCCCCTCTCAGGATGGGCTTGGTGGCTCTCCTCTGGGGGGCCTCAGACCTAGCCAATGTCGCGAGAGTGGCGCTCGAGCACCATGTGGAGGTGCTCTTTAGAGAATGCTTCCCAGGAGAAGGTAGCAGGCGTGAGGCAGCAGGCGTTCAAGAGTTCATCAGAGAGGCGATCGAGGAGATTCAGGAAGTTAGGGTTCTGCAAGGTGATCTTGGCCTGCCGCGAGGCGGGGCTCACTACCCTGGCGAGGGAAAAGAGTTCCATGTCTGCATCGACATCCCTGGGCTCAACAGGGCCGCATCTCGGCAGCTCATGTGGTCGTCTTGTGTCAGCCGATGCGAGGGACCGCCTCACAACTACGTCTGCATGCCTTTCAGCCCAGCGGGCACGGCTGAGGCGTTCCAACGCTGCACGAGGGACGCTCAAGTGGCCTGCAAGGCCAGGCACCAGGCAATGTTGGTGGATATGGAAGAGCGCCCTCGAGAGCCTTCCGGTACCTTCGAGCCTCCCGAGGCTCGACACTGGAGCGGCTCATGAGGAAAGGCTTCAGCAGCACGCATTTTGGCTACTCGAACAACTCTTCAGCAACAGTACCAGGTGAAATCTCCCTAGTTCGTTCAGTTTGGGGGTGCCCCTCGGGCTGCATCATCCCCAGGCCGTGTATCCCTTTTGCATTTTATTAGAGCCAGTTACAATCCTTTGCAAACTACTTTCGAATTACCGACTGCCTGACCTGCGCTTTGTCGCTCAGAATGTCTCGCGCCCTTGCAAGCCATCCTACGATCGCCTCATGATTAAGGACTGGCACGACGTCTGTGCTCGGGTTCGTCCCTGCAGCATAGCTAAACCCAAGTAGCTGAGCTCTGGCTCACAGGCCAGTCCCGTGTACGCCACCTCCCGTGGCTCTTGGTGCCTTGTTCTCGCATGAGCTAATCGTGATGGATGAGCATGGGCGCGTGACATGGTGCCCCCGTGGCCACGGGAACCGCGCGTCGATAGTTTTTCTTCAGGATCTTTGCATGAGAAGACTAGGCACGACGTATGTGCTCGGGTCTGTCCCTGCAGCATCGATAAATCCAGCGGATGAGCTCTGTCTTGCGTGCTGGCCCCGTCACCTCCTGGGGTCGTTGATATCTGGCCTTATCATGCAATAGCCTCAAGAAATTCATTTGGTGTAGGCTACCTAACCATCTCGCAGGACCAATTCAAGCATCCCCAATCAAGACCAGGCGCAACCCTCCTTGAGGTAGGGCCTCGTGAGCCGAGGCTAGCTCACAGGTGCCCATATACACCTCCTTCAGCCCTGTCGTGCATGCCACGTGTCAGGGCAGGGCTGTAGACGCCCCGGGGGCTCTCCTCAGAGGGAGCCCCCTCCCACGCACCATGCTCCGCACTGGCCGTCAACACTACCGTGGAGCGGCTATGCCCGTGCAAGAGCGGAAACGCAATGCTCCGTGCTGGTGATAAAAAACTGGGGGTGGCCTCACGGCCGTGTTAACCTCAGGGAGCCTCCGGGCTTAGTGACTAGCCTCATCGCGCTGCTCACCCTCGGTTAGGTAGCACGACGGGGCTGGGCACGGGGGCTACGCTCAGGTCACGCCTAGTGTACCCCACCTCACTAGGCCTCACAGGCCTGGTCTTCGCGCAACCCTCCCAAGCGAGAGCTCGACGAGGGAAAGGTAGGATGGTCTATTTGAACATCAAGCGGGACTCCTGAGCATCGCGACTCAGGAGCCTAACTGGCCACATAGCCCCTCACCTCTTGGGCTCTTCCTGGTGATCCGGACGACTCAACGACGGCTGAGGTATGCTCGGTGTCGGGCCCTGCCAACGCAGAACATCAAGGCTTGCCCCTGCATCTTTTCCTAAGTTGTTCGCACGTCAAGGAGGACTCCTGAGCATCGTCACTCGGGAGCCTAACTGGTCACATAGCCCTTCACCTCTTGGTCTCGTCCTAGTGATCCGGACGACCCAACAACGGCTGAGGTACGCGCGGGGTCGGGCTCTGCCGACACAGAGCAACAAAGCAAACAGAAAAGCTGAAGCAGCATAATCTAGTTATTACAAGACATATTGTTCCCAGAAAATAGTTTTAAACGCCTCCCCGAGGCATGTTGAATGGTGCAGGATAAACAGGCAAAAGAAGAATCTCTGAGCCACCTCTTCAGACTTGGGGCATCACCACTGCTCGCCAGCGGAACCTCATCGCCAGGCGCCTCGCTCGTCCCATCGGCTTCAATTCAAGGACCAACCACCATGTACTTGTTCAGCATGGTGTCCACCAAGCTCTTCACAGCGGCAGCAGCAGCATCCCGGGAGTCGGCGTCCACCGGAGTAAGGAAGGAGGAGAGGTTGAAGCTGGAATCATGAAGAACGCACGTCAGAGCCGAGGAAGAAAGTGAGCATGCCTCACTTTCCACCAGGGATGTAAACCCGTCGATAGGATCTTGGAGCACTGCCACGACTTCAGGAAGCAGAGCAGCAGGGCTCTCCCTCGGGGTCTTCATCACCGCCTTTCCCGAGGGACCATCTCCAAAGAGAGCCTTCTAGGCCTTGTGGAAGCGCGCCTCGAGGGAGGAGAGGGTGTCGCGCTCGATGGCGGCCACCTTCTTGGCCTCGGACAGGGCCGCTTGGGCTGCCGCCGCCTCCTCCCTCAGCTTCACCAGGTGATCGTGCTCTTCAGCCTACTCTAAGGCTGTCTTCTTCACCTCGGCATCTCGACTGGCGACGGCACCCTCCTGGGCCTTCAGCTTCTCCTCACGCTCCTGGAGCTGGCTGGCCTGGGTGGCCTGCTGGTCCTGGAGAGTCTTCAGATCATCCTCCGTCACACAACACCAGTTCTCAGCTTCTGTGGCCTCCTTCCGCGCCTGGTCGCGCCCCCTGGCGGCCACCCCAAGCGCCTTCTGGGCCTCCTCCGTGGAGCCCCAGGCCGCGTGGACAGACGCATCAGCCTTGAGCCCACCAGAGATCAGCCCCAGGCGTCCTTGCGCCGAATGACAATCTGGGCCCTTGCCTCTTCCACGGTCCCGGAGGGAGCGGGAACATCATTACTCAGCCACGCGCTGGGCAAGGGAGGAGACGCCCTCAGCACCAAGGCAGAAGAAACCTCAGCCTCAGGAAGGACTGGGGGCTCCGGAGACTGGTTACCCCAAGCAGCCGCGACAAGTCTGAGCGATAGTTGAAGGTGCACCATCCAGGGACGCGAGGCTCAGCGTGGCGTCCTCGGGTGAGGTGTCCTCGTGAGGTCCCTGACCCAGTTGCAACTTCTTCGTGTTAGGGGCGACCTCTAGAGGGAGGACACCACCCTCATCTTCAGGGTTCTCGAGTGCCGAACCTGGTAGACGCGTTGGAGGGAACACACCATGTCCTTTTCCTGGCAAGCGACTGTGATGACACCGCCGCTCCCTAGCATCTTGAGGACGTTGTAGCCGTGGTGCGTCGCTTCCATGAACTTGACCAGTGTTGGGTACCCTAGGGTGGCATTGTACATCAGACGAATGTTGGCGACGTCGAAGTTGATGAGCTCAGTGTGGTAGTTGTTGCGTTAGCCGAAGGTGACAGGAAGGCGGACCTGCCCTACCGTCGGTCACTCATGAGAATGACTTGGTCGGCTGAAGCTGGTAGTACGACACTTGGAGCCTGTCGAACATTTGAACAGCTAGGACATTGAGCCCTGCTCCACCATTGATGAGAGTCTTGGTGACGACCACGTTACTGACGACGGGTGAGCAGAGCATGGGAAGCGTGCCGGCAGTGGCCGCGCACTTGAGCTGATCTGAGGAGCTGAAGGTGATGGCGCATTTGGAGCACCTGAGCGGGCGAGTTGCTTCGGGCTTGGGGAGCGCCGCGTTCACCTCACACGCGAACTGCTTGAAGATGCGTTGAGAAGCTGGGGCCTGTGAGCCGCCCTGGATGCAGGTAATGGCCCGAGGCTCCTGGAAGCCCCCAACCCCCTCATCCTAGTGATGATCTTCGTTCCTTCTTCATGGTGGAGGCAGTGGATGAAGACTCGCATTACCCTGAGGCCGATACTCACGAGGCTACTCCCTCCAGGCACCCTTGCGAGGTTGGCCCTACAAATGGTCCTCCCAAGGATGGTCGCGCCTCTCTTGGCGATGATTGATCGCGTCCCAGCGTCCTCCACATCAGCCACCTCCACGGCCATAGCCTCGATCGTTGCGCTCGGGGCGTCGACCGAGGCACCCGTCGCGGAGGGTCCTGAGCTCCTAGCAGTCATTGGTGTTGTTGCTGTGGACGTTGTGGAAGACGCAAAACAGTCGGTTGCTCTTGGATGACTCGAGATGGTCGCAGGCGCGCTTCATCTCTGGCTCGGCGGCGAGCTCGGCCGGCCCCTTGCACTTCACGTCTTTGGCCTTGGCCTTCTTGTCTTCGGGGTCAGCATCAGGGACCTCGAGGAGGGAGAGGCGCCCCTCCTCAGCCCTTGCACACTTGTTCACCATATTGAGCATCTCCAAGGTTGTGCAGAGGTCCTCGTGGTTGGCGAGCTCCTCTTTCATCTTGACGTCGCGGACGCCATCAGTAAACACTGAAATGATGGCCTCGTCCAACACCTTAGGGATCTTGAGGCGAACGATGTTGATGCATTAGATGTACTTCTGCAGGGTCTCTCATGGCTGCTGCTTGATGCATCGCAGGTCACCCACGGCCGGCGGACAGTCGCGAGTGCCCTGGAAGTTGGCGATGAAGTGGCCGCGCATCTTCTCCCAGGAAGATACCGATCCCATGGGGAGATTCAGGAGCCAAGAATGCACGCCATCCTTGAGGGCATGGGGAACCAGTTCGCCATGATCTTCTTGTCGCCGCTGGCCGCCTTGATGCTTAGCTCGTAGAGTTGCAGGAACTCGGCGGGGTTGGCGGTGCCGTCGTAGCATGGAGGCAGGTCAGGTTTGAACTTGCTCGGCCAGATGAAGTTGCAAAGCTCCAAGGTGAACACACGACATCCTGCTGTGGCCACGAGGGCCCGTCGAGGAGGTGGATCTTGGCACTGTTGCTCGCGCGCCGTCACCTCCTGTGGCGGCACGCGTGCTTGATGTGGGGGTGCGGGAAGCATGTGTGCTTCTTCTTGAGGCCACTGCACCACCTGGTAGCTTACCTCTTCGCGTGCTGGCACCTGGCACGACAGGTCGCGGCGTGGTGCCTCACGCCTTGGCTCGATGATGACGCCCTGGGCTGGAGGTGGTGGAGGAGCCCCGTGAGCCACATCGCCCATGGCAAGCGGCTGCTGAGGCAGTGAGCGGGATGTTGAAGAGTAGCCTCCAGCCGCACCGACGACCTCAGCCATCCGCTCGAGCCACTCCTCGTAGAAGTCATCGACTGGGCGGTAGCGAAGGATCTCCCGCGCCATGAGCACCGCATCCTGCGCGTTCGCCTGGCCGTGACGCGCATGGGAGGATGAAGCTGCCGAGGTTAGTGATGGAGTGGCGGGGCACCCATCACGGCGCACCAAAGGGTGCAGCAAAGAAGCTTGCTGCTTATGGCCGGCAGGGCCCCTCGCGGCGTTGGCCACTTGAGACGGAGCATGACGAGCACAACCATCGCCTGCCGGAGCCGTCTGCACAACACGAGCGGCAACCACGGCCCGACGCTCGGCGCGAGCCCAGCGTGCGTCAGCCATGGAGGTGTCGGAGTGGTGGCGGATCGATCGACTGAAGATAAGATCCGACGCACCCCTACCTGGCGCGCCAAATGTCAGATTATGAGTTTCGCAAACCCTTGAAAGGTTCGAACTCCGAGGTGCGTGCAGAGATCTCAAACTACCCAGCCTGCCTACTCACAATCCTCCTAAGCCTAGCCCGTCGAGCTCAATGAGACAAAGAGACACATTAGTTTATCCTGGTTCAGGCCACCTTGCGTTGTAATACCCAACTCTAGCATTTTTGGTTGATTGCTTCGAAGGGCTAAGGATGAACTAGTACAGTGGGTCATTTGGACTCAAGAGGTGAGGTGTTCTTGAGATCAAGAGAGCTGGTGAGGTGGTTGGGTGAGAATGGATTCGATCGGACTCCCCACCCCCCTTATGGTGGTGGCTAAGTCCTATTTATAGTGGCCTTGGTCCTCTTCCCAAATGTTGGTGGAGAGGGATCCCACAACGGCCAAATTTGAAAGGGGACAAGTAGTACATCCTATCCTAACTAAAGTGGTCTTCGCCTATGAAAAGCCTCTGGTCGTGACGCTGCGGTAGGCTCGGTGATGACCTCCGTCTTGCCGTCCTGGTGGTCTTGGTCTTATTGCACCAGAATGAAAACATTTGGCTGATTCCTCGGGACTCCGCGCCTGAAGCTTGCCTCCCTTGCACCGAAGAGGAAACTGGCGCTCTGTGCCCGCTCGCGCTCGCCTGGAGCCCACCTAGCCTTGGTCTTCATGGCTCACATCATCTGAGCCTCGTGAGGTGCACCTTGCATACAAATCTCTGCCCCTCGGGAGCGAGCCTGAGGAGGCCGATCCCCTCGGGGGTCTTGGTGTCATCCGCCTCACGAGGATTAGCCCCTCGCGAGGGTCTTGAGTCATTGATGCTCCAGATGGGCCGTACCAGGCCATCGACAGAGCCACGCGGTGGGCCACAAGCATGCAAGTCTGGATACCCCCATATCCAGAACGTCGACATCATTCGTGGTGGAAGTTGTTCTTCTCTTGTTCCGTTCTTTTCATTCCACTATTTTCAAGTCTTCCGGAGGCATTGGGTAATTGATCTCGTCAAGTGTCATCCCATTGTCACATCCCTAGCTTTACCTTGCACTTGTCAAGATTGGTTCTTGCATCATGTTTAAGTTTGAAAGAAACTTGAAATGGGGACTAATAAACCCTAGCAGCTAATGAATTCAACTAGGGTCAAAATAAAATCTTTTTCAATGAACCCAAATTGCCCTCTGAAAATATTCATGATTTCTGGTAAAGGTGAAAACCTCTGCCAAAAATGATGCACATATTTTTAGGCCATTCTGGATTTTTGAATTAACTCATATTGGATTTGAATTGGGGCATTTAAAATACTATAAATATTTTTAAATGCTCCAATAATTTTGGAATTAGTTGAGGGCCTCTGGAGTAATTCATTTAGTGCCCATAACTATTTTCAGAATTTTTAAAAGTGATTTGGTTTGAAAACCAAATTAAAACAAATTTGCATAAATAGAAAATAGAAAACAAAATAGAAAGAGAGAGAGAGAGACAGTACCTGGTCACTTTACCTTGGCCCAGCACTGTAGCCGGACGGCCCAGCCCACCACCTCCTCCTCCTCTCTGTCGTCTTCCTCCCCCTCGCCCCGAAGCAGCTCGGTGGCGAGCGCCGACGCCACCCTTGCCACCTCCTGCTTGCCACCGAGGCGCCCCGATGCATCTGGACACGCCCCGCGCCCCCCTCTGCCTCTCCCTTCGCTCTCTGCTCTCTCCCGACCCCTTCCCCCTTCTCTGCTTCCTCCCCCGAGCACACCCGAGCGGAGCTCGTCGTCGCCGATGCCGTTTGCCATGGCCATCGTGCTCCCCTCGCATCCCCGCGCTGTCCATGGCCTCCACCATCGTCTTCCGCTCTGCCCCACCCTGGCCCCGAGCGCTGGGACGGCCTGCATCACCGGCTGCCTTGTCTTCTTCCTCCTCGGTCGCCGGAAGCCACACGCGCGATTCGCCGCCGTCTTCGCCTCCCCGAGTTCGCTGATGCCTCCGCCGGATCCTCTGTGAGCACTACCGTCGTTTCCCCCTCTTCGTTTTGTCGTTCGCGCGCTGTAGCTAAGTTAGCCACTGAGGCTGAGACCTCACCGCCACCGGCCATGTCGCCGTCTTTGCTCTAGCCACCGCAGCTCCCGTCCGCGTATACCACCGAGCTCATAAGCCTCCCAGAAGGTCAATGCCGCCGCCCGCAGCTCCTGTCGTGCACCGCAGCACCCAGCGCGCACCTAGCTGTGCGTCGGCCGCCGCCCCGAGCTCGTTTCCGGCGAGCTCAGGCCACCCTAGCTTCCCCCCATTGCTCCCCAGATGCGCGCAAACACCAACTCTCCGTAGGGCCAAACCACGTCGCAAACGGACGCCTGAAGCTCGAGCCCGAGCAACTATGGTGAGCCTCTGCCGCGAGATATGGTCGCCAGCGCTTAATCCGGCGACGATGACATGGCTCTGTCATTAGAGGCTAATCCCTTAATTAGCCATCTCACAGCCACTGAGAGTGGGCCCCACCATGGGGTCAAACCCAATCAGCGCTGGTTTTGACCGGGATTAGTCCCCGTGTCACTGACGTGCGGACCCCACACGTCAGGTTTGACCTGGACTAGCCGTGTTGACCAGCTGACGTCAGCATGACCAAGAGCTGATGCAGTAAGCATTTTCTGGAATATTTCTAATTCAAAAATAATTTGGAAATTTCAGAAAATATTGCAAACTTGGAAAAATCATAGAAATTAAACCGTAACTCCAAATGAAATAATTTATATATGAAAAATGATCAGAAAAATCCAATCTATCCATCTGTACCATTTTCATGCATGTTAGAACAACTTATGACTACTGTTTAGGACAATTCAATTAAATGGCATATAAGAAATCACATATGGAGTTTGAATTTGAATCTTTGATTCAAACCAACTTCATTTAATCTGGTTTTAGTTGCATTAGCTCAAATCATAGCATATTGCCATGTCATGATCATGCATCATATTGTTGCATTGGATTGATTGTGTCTTTTTCCTGTTTGTCGGTATTTGTCCCCTCTCAGTAGACGACATTCCGGCGATGAGTTCAATGACACCGATGAAGAGCTATTCTATCTTCGGAAGTGTCAGGCAAGCAAAACCCCCTTGTTCATTCCGATAAAATCCCACTCTCTCGCTCCTGCTCTCTTTTACTGCATTAGAACAACAATGATTCATTTGTTACTTGTTGCGGTAGTTGAACCCCTTATCCTCTGCATGACCTGTCATTGCCACAGTAAATAGATGAAACCCACTAGCATGAGTAGGAGTTGTTTGAGCCCTGATGTGCCTACTCATTCATGATTGTTTGTCATGCCTGCTATTGCTTAGAGTTGAGTCAGGTCTGGTTCATCGGGGATGAATTGGAATGTTGTGAAACATGTCCTACTGTGTGTGAGCTAAGGGTGTGAACACGATTTGGTAAAGGTAGCAGTGAGAGGCCATGTAGGAGTACATGGTGGGTTGTCTCATTGAAACCGTCCTCAGGAACTGAGGTCTGTATTTGTGATCCATGAACAGTTACTACCACACATTGGGCTCTGGGCGCTCCAAGCTCTCTCAACTTATTAATCAACTCGATCTCTGTCCAGGAGTTGCAACTAGTTTCTGGTGCTTGTAGGTAGTGCTAGTAGTCTACCAAGTGGCAGCCTATACAGGTGGGCTTGGGACAGACTAGGTGCAGTGGCATGGTGTACCAAGTGGCACCCGGATGATGGGCTTGGGAACCCTGCTCACATCGTTTGGGGTCGTGAGCGACACCCCGGCCGGATCTCCTTGCCGATGGAACCCGAATAGGCGATAAACCTGGACGAGAGACTTGTATGGTTAGTCAGGTCGTGGCCGACTCCCTCGCTAGGCTTCCGCTTGAAGGTTTCCGAGATACATGACGTGTACATGGCGGTAAGTGGCGAGAGCATGTGTGAAGAAGTACAACCCTACAGGGTTAACATCATCTATTCGATTGGCATGTCCGCGGTAAAGGACTTCTGGGTTGCCTGTATAGTTCATAGACAAGTGAAAGTGGATACTCTAAAATACGCAAGATAAGCGTGAGTGCTATGGATGGCCTTCTCGTAGGGAGACGGGAGCGGATCCATAGTGGTGTATTGGTTGGTGAATATGTGGACTCGTGTGCGCCACCTCAAAAGAGTTATATTGCAGTCGTAGTTCAGGATAGCCACCGAGTCAAAGCTGGCTTGCTGCAGTTAAACCCCACCACCCCTTTGTTGATAATGGTGCATATGTAGTTAGTTCTGATGTAAGTCTTGTTGGGTACATTTGTACTCATGTTGCTTAATTTATGTTTTTGCAGAGAGACTTCAGTCCCGCTAGTAGTTCCACGTGGACTTCGACGTTTAGCTTATTACCTCAGCTACGATCTTGTGCCCTCGGCAGGATCTGGTAGATAGTCAGGCTTCTCAGCCTTTTTCATTTGTAGATGTCTGTACTCAGACATGTTAAGCTTCTCCTTGTGCTTGATTTGTATGCTCTGAATGCTGTGTCGAGAGACCCATGTTTGTAATATCTCGCTCCTCGGAGCCTATTGAATTAAATACTTGACTTGTAGAGTCATGTTGTGATGCCATGTTGTATTTGCACATAGTGTGTGTATGTTATTGAAATGCTTGGTATGTGTGGGATCTGACTATCTGTTTGTTTATCCTTAGTAGCCTCTCTTACCAGGAAATGTCTCCTAGTGCTTCCACTGAGCCCTAGTAGCTTGCTACTGCTTCGGAACACTTAGGTTGGCCGGGATGTGTCCTTCTTCGTTCCTGTGTCTGTCCCTTTGGGGAAATGTCACGCGGTTTCTACCGCAGTCCTGTTAGCCTGCTACAGCCCGGATTCACTCGCCGATGACCGACACGTTTGTCGCTGGGTCATGTGTGCCTGTCCCTATAAGTTAGTGCCACTTTGGGTTCACGACTAGCAATGTTAGCCCAGGTTCTTTGTCATATGGATGCTAGCGACACTATCATATACGTGAGCCAAAAGGCGCAAACGGTCCCAGGCCTGGTAAGGGGACACCCGTGGGAATACCGTGTGTGAGGCCGCAAAGTGATATGAGGTGTTACATGCTAGATCGGTGTGGCATAGGATCGGGGTCCTGACACCCATATTGTGAAGTTCATGTTCTATTCCTTCATTTTTCAGCCGGAGTGCTGTCGGAATTCTTTCATTCTTATTCCTTTTCTACCTTGTTCTAACCGGAGTGGTTTTAGAGTCTATCTTGTTTCTTGAGCGTTTGATTCTCGTCATATCCGTCGTTCCTATTTTCTACCCGAGAGTTGACTTTGTTATTCTTCTCTCTTTTGTTCTTACTTCACCTCTTCCTTTTTCTCTTCCGTCTCGTTCCTAAGATCTCGGGACGAGATCTTCTGTTACTGGAGGAGAGTTGTAATGCCCCGAGACCGATGCGCCAGGTGTCTTCTGTTTGTCTTGGCATATCACCGTAGATCGTCTGTCAAATTTTGTTCCATTTGTAGGTCGTTTGTAGGTCAAATTTCTCTTTGCAGCCCAGCACCCCTCCACACAGCCCACCTGGCCCATCTAAACCCCTCCATGCCCATCGCCGTTGGATCACGATCGTGTGGGCGAAAACCGCATCTCAATAGCCCGCTCCTAACTGCCTATGCCTATATAAACGCCCTCCCCCTTCATTTTTGCGGATCAAACCCTAGCCGTGTACGTGTCTGCCCACTATCACACATGAACTTACTATAGTAACCGTCTGTGTTATAATTTCTCATCCCAAACAGTTCATCCGAGTGGGCTGTTTGCTGCGTATCACACACATCTGGTTTAGAAGAATCGTTTGTGTTCTTTGGGATGATCGCAAATGCCACATATCACACATATCTTGTTAAGATGAACCGTTTTTGTTCTCTTGCCTGGTCGAAAACAGTTTGTCCGAGTGAACTGCATGCCATGTATCACACACACCTTGATCTGGCTGACCGTTTCTGTTGCATTCCCTAGTAGTACACAGTTCATCGGAGGGAACTTTATGCCGTATATCATACACACATTGATATGGCTGCCCGTTTCTGTTGTTCTTCCGCATCACAAACAGTTCGGCTGAATCAACCGTATGACCTGCATCACACAAGCAACTAAAATCAAAACCGTGTTTGATGCATTGGTCATCGCAAAGGTTTTGGTCATTTTTCACGGTTCTCTGACACCATTGTTTGTGATTATTGCATCGCACACAGTTTCTTGAAGGGTCTCTGATCGTAGTGTCATGTTAGCAGCATCCTGCAGTAGTGTTGGTGGAGCTTTGCGGGACCCACCAGCTAGGGGGCGTGCCCAGTGGGGTAGGGCGCGCCTCCACCCTTATGGATAGGTCGTGGGTCCCCTCTAGTTGATTCTTTCGCCAATATTTTTATTAATTCCAAAAATATTCTCCATGAAGTTTTAGGTCATTCCAAAAACTTTTATTTATGCACAAAAATAACACAATGGCAATTCTGTTGAAAACAACGTCGGTCCGGGTTAGTTCCATTCAAATCATGCAAATTAGTGTCGAAAATAAGGGCAAAAGAGTTTGGAAAAGTAGATACGATGGAGACGTATCACACACCGGTGTGATTCCTATGCTCCTTCATCATAGGTAACACTCGAGGTAACCCATAAATGAGTTCCATGGGGATAACTGCTTCTGCCCCATAGACTAGGGAGAAGGGACTCTGCCCGGCAACTCGATTTGGTGTCGTTCTGACGGACCAACGAACCACCGGCAGCTCATCGATCCATCGCCTGCCGCACTTTTACATCTTGTACATGTTCTTGAGCCCGCGCAACAATTCAGCGTTTCCCCTCTCAGCTTGCCTATTGCTTATGGGATATGCAATAGAGGCAAATGAGACCTTGCTTCCGAGGGTATGAACATATTGCATGAAGGCGCGGCTCGTGAATTGGGTGCCATTTTTACTGATTATCCGGGAAGGGACCCAGAAGCGGCACACCAATCCTTTCAAGAACTTGATAGATGACTGAGCAGTCAACTTTCTCATGGCTTCTACTTCTGGCCACTTTGTAAACTTGTCAATTGCAACAAACAAGAATTCAAAGCCCCTGGCAGCACGGGGGAAGGGCGGAGGATATCGAGCCCCCAAATCAAAAATGGCCATGAAAAAGGGATTGCCTAAAGAGCTTGGGCAAGCAGATGGATATTCTTGGAATGGAACTAGCAGGCTTCACATTTGGTGACTAGCTCGACCGCATCTTGGAGGGCCGTGGGCCAATAGAATCCTTGCTGGAATGCTGTCCCAACCAAATCCCTTGATCCAATGTGGGAGTCGCACATGCCTTTGTGTATTTCAGCCAACAGTTCCTTTCCTTATTCCTAGCAAATGCACTTCAATTTCACACCGTTGGACCTCCTTCTGTATAGAGTGTCATCGACAAACCGATACATACTAGCCCTCCGGGCAACTCTTTCCACATCTTCTTGCTCGTCGGGAATTTCTCAAGTTTGGAGGAAATGGACTATGTGCCTTGCCCAAGTTCGAGCCTGAGGCTCGGCAACGAGGACTAGCGGCACCTCCTCATTCGCGGGGGCGTGCCCCTCGACTGCTGGGACAAATAGCCCGGGTCCCTGCCAGGAGTTTTGAGAGGATCTACCGGCAGAGGCTTACTCGAGTCCAATTTCCTCCTCTTACTGGCCATTATTGCCAGGGATATGGAGGGCTGAGTCAAATGGATTACAAAAGTTCCTGGTCCCACAGGAAGCTTCTGCGCAGCGCACTTTGACAGATGATCAGCTATGTTCTTTTCCGCACGGGGGACATGCTCTATTTGCAACCCATCAATGTGCACCTCCAACCTTCTCACTTCCTCACAGTATGCCTCTATCAATGGACTTTGATAATCCTTGTTAACGTGTCTCACCACAACTTGTGTATCTCCTCTTATGATTAGCTTCTTAATCACCAACTCTATTGCAATCCTGAGCCCGGCAAGGAGCCCTTCACACTCTGAAGTAATGTTGGTAGCCTCCTCCTGGGGAAAGTGCATCTGGATGACGTACTTACAGTGCTCCCCAATGGTAGAGCCAAGAAGCACGCCAGCCCCTGCACCTTGTAGGGAGAGGGCTCCATAGAAATAGATGATCCATTCTTGGGGCGCTTCCTTGCCAGGAATAGTTGTCTCCACTATTTCCTCATCAGGGGTTGGTGTCGACTCTGCAATGAACGCAGCCAGCGCTCTGCTCTAGATTGTTGATGTGCTTTCAAATCTCAAACAAAGCTGGATAACTCCAATGGCCACTGCACTATTCTGCCGGTAGCCTCAGGGTTTCGGAGTATCCTTTGTAAAGGGAAGCGGATGACAACCGTGATCTCATGGGCTTGGAAGTAGTGGCATAGTTTCCTTGATCCCATGATGAGGCCAAAGATCAACTTCTTCACACCATAATATCTCCACCTAGCCCCCTGCAACAAGGAGCTGACGAAATACACTGGGCGCTGCACCACTTTCTTCCTTACCGCGTCCTCGGGGTTGTCTCTGCTGCCTTGCTCCTCTCTATCTTAAACTGTATCTGACCTTGTCGGGTTGTTCTCATACTCTCCCCTGAAGGGGAACTGGTCGAGGTTACTGCTTCCTCCAATTCCCACTACGCCACTAGTGCTGCACTAACCACTTGATTAGTTACCGCTAGGTATAGAAGCAGCGGATCTTGTAGCTTGGGAGCAACCAAACTAGGCATGGAAGACAAGTAGGTCTTCAAATCCTATAGCGCTGCGTCTGCTTCCGGGGTCCACTTTATGGGTCCTGCCTTCTTCAAGATTTTGAAGAACGGTAGGGCGCGCTTGGCAGACTTGGAGATGAACCTGCTAAGCGCGGCAATGCACCCTGTCAGACGCCTCACATCCTTAACTATTTTAGGTGCCTGAATCTGCTCGATGGCATTGATCTTATCGGGGTTGGCGCGATGGGACACAAAGAAACCAAGTAGCTTGCTGGAGGGAACGCCAAACACACACTTCTCTGGGTTTAGCTTCAAGTTGATCTTGCATAGATTAGCAAATGTCTCTTCTAAGTCCTGGATGAGGGTTGATTTGTCCTTCGTCTTGACCACAATATCATCCATATCAGCTTCAATGATCCCGTGCGACTGTGATTCAAAACCAATCTGAACTGCTCTCGCAAAAGTGGACTCGACACTCTTCAGCCTAAAAGACATGCACACGAAGTAGTACATGCCACATGGGGTGATGAATGAGGTCTTCTCTTCGTCTTCCTTGGACCTAAAGATTTGTTGGTATCTAGAGTATGCATCCAGAAAGGAGAGAAAATCACACCATGAAGTGGATCCCACAATTTTGTCGATGCGCGACAAGGGGAAAGGGTCTTTCGAGCATGCCTTGTTCAGATTTGTGAAATCTATGCAAAGCCTCCATTTCCCATTAGACTTGCGGATGACCACTGGATTTGCTAACCATGTTGGATGCAGCACCCCTATGACCAAACTGGCTTCCTCAAGTTTCTTGATTTCCTCGGCAATGAACTACTGCCGCTCTAAGGCTTGCTTCCCGACCTTCTGCTTGATGGGTTGGGCATGCGGGAAGAAAACAAGGTTGTGCTCGATTACCTCCCTAGGAACATCGGGGATATCAGATGGTTGCCAGGCTAACACATCGATATTCCCCCGCAGGAAGGCAACGAGCGCGCTTTCCTATTTTTCATCAAGGTGGCATTGATAGTGAAAGTACCATCTGTGCCAGCCAGCCCTGCTGGGACCTTTTTCACATAGGGTGTAGCAGCCTTGGAACTCTTGCTATTGGAACTCTCCAGCAAGTCATCAACAGGCGCAACATACTCCGAAGAGGTACGCTTCCCAAATTTCTTGCTGGCGTCCCTGCTAACCTTCTTCTTTTCCTTGTTTTCCTTGGCGAGGGCCGCGGCTTCCGTGGCCTCTGGTGTGATGCGTCCAAGTACATCTTATCCATGCAAATCATTGCGTCCTTATTTTCTGACGGAACGGAAATGACACCCACCGGCCCTGGCATCTTCAGGGTGTGGTAGGCATAGTGAGATGCCGCCATGAATTTGTCTAGTGTTGGGCGTCCAAGGATTCCATTGTACAGCAGGGGAAGGTCGAACACATCAAACACAACCTTCTTAGTCTGGTAATTCAACTCTTCCCCGTATGTTACTGGCAACGTGATCTTCCCCTTAGGACGACTCCTACCGGGGTTGATTCCTCAAAACATGCCTGTGACCTCGAGCTCTTCCTCTGCTATCTGAACTTTGTTAATGACCCTTGGGGAAATCAGATTCAACCCGGCCCCGCTGTCAACCAACATCTTTATGACTTTGAAGTTGTGGATTGTTGGCGAGACCAACAATGGCAAGCACCCTATCACGGTGATGCGGTCAGGGTGGTCTTATTCATCAAAGATGATGGGTGTGTGTGACCACTTGAGCGGCTTCCGAGAATCTGCCGCTGGCTCCATAGCACTGATCTCACGCGCGCACTATTTAAGTTGGCAGTGAGAGGAGTGCAGAGATGCACCCCCATCAATACGCAGGGCGTCAGTGGTTTCTGCAATTCCTGTTGGCTGGTTTCTTCATCCCCTCAATCACTTTCATCATTGCAATCTTCCTTGTCATGGCCCCTGAGGGGTTTTCCTTGGTTTCGGGAAGCTTTGCCGGGGCGATTTGCTCCACCGCCTCAGCCCTTTCCGTCAGCGCCATTCTGACATTTTTCCTTATCTTTCTTCTCATACTCAGCCCTTTGCTTCTAGACGAGCTGCTCAACCTGATGACACTCCTGGAGATTGTGGCCCTTAGTTCGATGGATTTTGCAGTACGGCCTGTCACCTTTCCATCCTTTTCGGCAGCCGCAGCGTCCCGACAATCTGTGCACGTGGCAACATCCTTGCCGGGTGCTTCAGGCTTGGCCTTCTTGCCGCTACTAGGTGCTTGACCCTTCAACTATCATCACTCTCTTGTCTTGCGTGTTTTACAATGCCTCTTGTTCTTCTTCTTCTGGTTGTTGCTCTCGTCGTCGTCCTCTGAATTGATATCAACGCCATCCTCTTCTCTAGGGAGTCTTCGCCCCTCTTCCACTCGAGCAAACTTTTCCACCAGGGTGTATAGCACTTTCACAATCTTGGGTAATCAGACATTCATCTTGGAACGTATCCGATGATTGCGCACATTGGACTAGAACACAACTATCACGGCTGCCGGGTGGATATCTAGAATATTTCTCTGGACTCGGCTGAATCTCTGCATGTACTTCCACAGAGTCTCTCCTTCCTTATGTGGGAGAATCTACAATTTGCTAGGCCACACTGGTTCTTGATGGCTGCCCATGAAGGCGCCAACAAACTCATGGCATAGGTCAGCCCAGGTCAACATGGAGTTCTCCGGCAGGTGCATCAGCTAAGACCTCACATTTGGCTTGAGTGCCAAAGGGAAGTAGTTGGCGAACACCTTCTCATCCCTTCCCCTCGCGGCTTGAACAGCAATGGTGTAGATGCTCAAGAATTCTGCGAGGTTCGGTCTTCCGTCATACTTCCCTGGTATCTCCGGCTTGAACGTGCGAGTAGATAGCCAGCAGACATGCCATAGCTCGCGAGTGAAGGTAGGACACCCAGCCTCGAAATGTAGGTACCCACCCTCACCGAGTGCGGGCTCATCGATGCTAGTGCCATGACCACTACTGCAGGATGCTACTAACGCGACACTATGATCAGAAACCCTTCAAGAAACTATATTTGATGCAATAATCGCAAACGGTGGTGTAAGAGAACCATAAAAAATGTGCAAAACGTTCGCGATGCCGGATGCATCAAACACAGTTCATATTTTAGTTGCGTGTGCAATGCAGGGCATACGGTTCAGTTCAATTAACTATTTGCGATGAGGAGTAACAAAAGAAATGGGCAGCCAGATGAAGGCGGGTGCGATACACAGCATAAGGTTCACTAGGATGAACTGTTTGGGATTAGGCAACACAAAAGAAACGGTCAGCTAGATCAAGGTGTGTGCGATATACAAAATGCGGTTCACTCGGATGAACTGTTTGTGTTGAGACAAGAGAACATAAATGGTTCAATATAACAAGATGTGTGATATGCGACTAATAGGTGTGTAATCAGAAATGTGTGCGAAGACCAAGAATAACACAAACGGTTGCTGCTAATATGACGTGTGTGTTGTGCGATGGGATTGCATATAGAACAACACCATATATATTACATGCATGATTAAGCAAATTAAACATCCAATTACATAGATGGCTACTACAACCATGGCATTTGAACACACCAAAGTAAACTATTACAAGCATAATTTGGTAGGTGGCTACTACACACATGACACTTCCACACACCAATAAAGTAAACTATATATTACATATGAATGATTAACTAGCATAAATGATCATCTAATCATCATCTACTTCTTGTGACGCTTGCTCTGCTTGTGGCTTGATCCGTGCTCGTCGATTTGGGTAATGAGGCATTTCCTCATGTTAACGATCCTCCTGTGCATCTAGTAGCATGTGTACACACTCTTGGTCATGAACATGAGGTGAGGTTCATCCAGTCGCCGCATCCAGGCCCTGTGCCAGGATACAGGAGTTGTTCTCTGGGCATCTTGTTTAATCTTTTTGTAGTAGGGGTCGATGATGGCCGAGGCGAGTTCGACCAGGGAGTCCTTGTTTGTGCTGCCCCAGACCCTGTAGTGGTCACAGATTTCGACAAGGTCCTGGCAGTCCAAGCTAGTAACACTGAGCGCTTTTACATCGTCGGTGGTTCCCACCATGGCAAACTTGTAGTCGGTGCTGTTAACAAAACTGTTGAAACGGTCGCAAGGCTCTCTGGCCATGCAGTAGTGGTAGATGAGAACATGATGGCGCATGCACAACTGGGCGACGACAATCTTCTGATCGATGCCAGGACGACCGGCGGTGTACTGGAGGTCGATGCCTACCACCTTGTACTTGTCTCCAGCAAGCAAATTCTCAACGGTGTTGACATAGTCGTCCACCACGGCCGGGTCGATGGTGTACACCACCAAGAGATCTGTCTCCCTTGCGTGGGTCTCCACTTTATGCTCGCCGAACTCCATTGTCATGGGTGTGCTTGTTGTGTTGTGGGGCATGATCGAAAGGTTGAAGAGACTAACCTTATAATGGCCGCGGGAATTAAAGGGGAGGCTATACGGCACGTCCTAATGGCAATTCTAATTCACAGCACGTAACTCAATCGGGTCGCACGTAACTGTATCGTGTGGCAACGCGCGTGGCACAACTACATGCATATGAAGCCCCCAACGTGATCGAGCGTATGCCCAACCGCTCGTAGAGCGCGCGCGGAGGGACGCGAGCAGAGCGCTGCGCGGTCGCCTCAACGGCGAGGAACCATATATATGCATGTAGGAATTGAACACGCAAGGAAAAGTTGTCCACAACCCGAGCGCGCCGACGGACGCAAGCAGAGCACGCTGACAGAAGTGAGTAGAGCGTGCCGCGATGCCTAATGGCGAGAAACCATATATGTGCATATAGGAATTGAACTGTTTGTATAAATTAAGCAGGACTTCTTAATCTATGAATGAAATCTATACTTAATTACTGAATTTCAGTTGCAAAAATTATATAGTGCTAGTGATTTTTAGATGCATATTTTGACAAATAGCCATTGGAACCACTAGATGTCCTCTCGGTATGTGTCATCATGGGTGTGCTTATTGTGTCATGCGTCGGCCCCAAACACTGGCCGCACAACTTATAAATTGACGGATGGAGTACTAGTTACATTGATACATATAATTAAGCAAAGGGATCACACATGTCTGTATTGACTGGAACGAGAATGCAATAGCATAATAAGAATTAAGGAGGCAAGAAGAAAGATGCATCCATCAACGTATGACCTCCTGCTCCTCAACTTAGTGCGTCGGGCCACCGATCGGCGGCTAAGGAGCAACGGCTTTTGTGGCGACGTCAAGGTGCTTCTCAGCAAAGGCATCCAAGGCTTCTAGCCGGTTGAAGAAGGTCAACGTCGTAGCATCCTCACTGTCCTTTTAGATACCTATGTACAGGATTTGCTCGTACATGTGGATGTGTAGGTCGACGAATTCTTGCAGGGCGAGGCGCCTCGCGACGAGCGTGACCTCTAGGTGGACATTCTTTGTGGCGTCGGCGGGCATTCGCAGGGCCACCAGTGCTTGAAAGAGGTTCCAACCATGGAGGTCGATTAGGGTGGCAGGTAATGAGGAGCCCGGGTGCGTGGGCTGGAGGAGTACGGTGATGTCGTCCGCAAGCTTCTTGATGACGGTGAATTTGTTGGTGGTGGCAACGATCATCTGGTCCAACTGAGAGTCGTAGCTGGCATCGATGGCGGCCAACACCGTCTGGAGACGATCCTCGGTGCCATGCCATAGGCCGGCGTCGTGGACCGTCTGGCACAGCCGCTAGCTGAGGGAGTTACGGATTAGGGGGTCCTCGGACAGTCGAACTATATGCATACGCTAGACTGTTGGGCTATGAAGATACAAGATAGAACACTTCGTCCTGTGTCCGGATGGGACTCTCCTTTACATGGAAGGCAAGCCTGGCGGTTAGGATATGAAGATTCCTTCCTTTGTAACTGACTCTGTGTAACCCTATCCCCCTCCGGTGTCTATATAAACCGGAGGGTTTAGTCCGTAGGACAAGAATCATAATCATAGGCTAGCTTCTAGGGTTTAGCCTCTACGATCTCGTGGTAGATCAACTCTTGTAATACTCATATCATCAAGATCAATCAAGCAGGAAGTAGGGTATTACCTCCATCGAGAGGGCCCGAACCTGGGTAAACATTGTGTCCCCCGCCTCCTGTTACCATTAGCCTTAGACGCACAGTTTGGGACCCACTACCCGAGATCCGCCAGTTTTGACACCGACATTGGTGCTTTCATTGAGAGTTCCACTGTGTCGTCACCGTAAGGCTTGATAGCTCCTTCAATAATCTACAACAACACAGTCTAGGGTGAAGTTTTTCTCCCCGGACAGATTTTCGTATTCGGCGGCTTCGCACTGCGGGCCAACTCGCTTGGCCATCTGGAGCAGATCGATAGCTACGCCCCTGGCCATTAGGTCAGGTTTGGAAGCTTGAACTACACCGCCGACATCCGCGGAGGGTTGATCTTCGATGGATTTCAGCCCATGACAGCCGCGCCCTGCCGCCACGATGAATATGACCTAAATCTGTCATCACACTGTGTGCAGGAGATAGCGCATGTAATCGCTCCGGCCCTAGATCCAGAGCAGAGCGCGCCATCCAAGGATGGGAAGCTCAACCTCACCACGGAGGCCGCAGACTCAGCGGCGCTAGAGCCGAACACAGATCTGACCTCCAACGAGGCCCGTGTCATCAGAACCTCGGAGTCGTCTCTGGCCATAGGCTCCGAACCGCGTGTATCCGCACCCATCGAATCTGAGTGGGCGCCGATGTTAGAGTTCAGCTCCGCGGACATCTTCCAACACTCACCCCTAGGCGATGTCTTAAACTCATTAAAGTCAATCTCCTTGTCAGGATTCTTAGCCGAACTATGTCCGGCTTGAATGGGAAGCGGACGACAAAGAACTTCGTTACCCACCCACCACCCACTTGATAGCCACTGTCAAAGATATGGCCAACATGCTTGATTTTGACTCCAAAGACATCGACAGTATGGACGACGATGCCGGAGAAGAACAGGAACCACCGCCCACTGGGCACTGGACAACCACCTCTTCATACGACATATACATGGTGGATACACCCATAGAAGATAATGGCGATGACAAAAAGGATCCAGTTGAGGATAAACTTCCTAAGAAGCAGCCAAAGCACCGACATCATTGGTGCTGCTCTAAATCACGCCATGGTAATAATAGTGATACTGGCACAAGAGAAAATAGCACTCCGGACGATGCCGAAGACAACAAAGAACCTGCCAAGCCAAGATACAAACAGGCTGAACAAGAGGACGGGCGGGCCAGCCCCGATGAACAGGCCGTGAACAACGACTCGGGGGACAGCAATTACATGCCTATCTCCGAGGATGAGTTGAGCCTCGGCGACGAAGATCTCGTCGAGCAGGAGCGTTTTAAGCGCCGGCTTATACCCACGACAAAGAGCCTGAAGAAGAAGCAACAGCAGCTTCAAGATGATCAAGATCTGCTCACTGATAGATGGACTGAGGTCCTGGTAGTCGATGAATACGGACTCGAACGCCCAACCAAAAGTTACCCGAAGCGCAAATTGCTACCTCGATTCGTTGACAAGGCGTGGGAGCCAGCACTACCAGCGCATATGCGGTTGACCGACCACCGTGTGGCCGAGATAAAATGGCAATTCAGCTCGAACACCATCCAACACTGCCTCGCCGAACAAATAGTGTCACATCCCTAGCTGCTGGTAGTGCTCTAGGCTAGCTTCATGTGTGCATCATGTCTATATTTTCGAAACTTGAACTGAGGAAAATTGGAAGCCTCAAAACCCTAAATAAAAGAAGGGCAAAAACCCTAAAAATCTCATTCATTGTTCCAGAATGCTCTTCTTAAATGTTTGATAATTTTTGGCAAGGGTTCTGGTCCCAACCAAAATATTGAACATTTTTAAGGAATTATTTTTGGGATTTTGGATTTAATTCATTAGCTATTTGAATTTGAATTATATTCATATAATTAGAATATAATTTCAAATACCCCTGAAATATTTTTATGAGCTTTTGGAAAAGTCCATCTAGCAAAATAAAAAATATTCAGAGGAGTTTTTGGCATTGTTTGAATTATTTTAAATTCAAAACAGTGGCAAAAGAATTAAATAAAAATAAAACAGAACAGGAAATTTAAAAAAAGAGCAGAAGGACTTACCTGGCCCAACTCCAGCTGGCGGCCCAGCCCGCCACCGCTACCCCCCCTGTCGCCTTCCTCCTCTGCCAGGAGGACGGGCACGCGCCCGGCGCGCGCGGCCACGCGCCCCGGCCACCTCCTCCCTGCCTGGCTGCCTCCTCCTTCCCTGGTCCCTCCCGCGACGCCACGCAGCCCCCGACCCCATCTCACTTATCCCTCGCTCTCTGGACCTCCCTCCCCCTCGCTCCTCTGCTCCCCC
>NC_041385.1:299984152-299992221 GCF_002162155.2 Triticum dicoccoides | reverse complement strand
CACCGCCGCTCGCCATAGCCACGCCTACCGGCCACCCCACGCCTCGCAGACGCTCCGGAAAGCTCCGCCTCGTCTCCCTCTTCATCCCCACCCAGACGAAAGGCGCCGGAAGCCCCTGGATGCCGCTAGCTCCGCCATTCCCCTCCTCGGCCACCGAGGATCGCCGTCGTCAAATTCGTCGCTGTGCGGCCTTCCCCGAGCTCGCCGACCCCTCCGTTCGATCCACTGTGAGCCCCTCTTCCTCTTCCCCCTTCTCTCAAGCTCGCGCTCATCCCCTAGCCTCTTTCTCCACCGCGGCCGATTGCTCCTCGCCGCCGGCCATGGCGCTGCCGTGGCCAGGGTCACCCCAGCTTGCGCCCGAGCATGTTACCAAGTTCGCCGCCCTCTCAGGAGCCCGCAGAGCCCTTCCGTTTTCCCTCTAGTGCACCACAGCGCCATGTTCGACCTCGGCCGAACTCCGGCGGCCACCTAGGTCGTCACCGGCGCCGATTCCGGCTGCCCCGACCCCAACCGACCCCATAGGAAGACGCGGCGCCCTTCCAGCTACCCGTAGAGCCCCTCCTCCGTCCGTTTGGTCGCCGGAGCAAGAAACCCGAAGGCCTCCGCCGCCTCGGCCTCGCCGGCGACTCACCGCCGGCGGGTTAGGCCCTGTTGACCAGGGGTTTGACCCCCTGGGTCGATGACAGGTGGGGCCAGCCCCTGTTAATTAGTTGAGTTTTTTCTAACTTTTTTAGCCACTGACTCACTGACCCGCGGGCCCGGCCCGGCTAATTAAACTAGGTTAGGTTTAAGTTATATTAGGATTAGCCATAGTCACTGACCAGTGGGCCCCATTGGTCAGGTTTGACCCGGACCGGCCCCTGTTGACTTGCTGACGTCATGCCAACGTCATGCTGACGCAGTAATGTTTTCTGGATTTAATTTAATTCTGAAATTCCAGAAAATTGTATAAACTTCTAAAAATCATAGAAATTCAACCGTAACTCCAAATTAAATAATTTATATATGAAAAATTATCAGAAAAATTCAAGGAATCCATCTGTACCATTTTCATGCATGTTAGAACAACTTATAGCTGCTGTATAGCACAAATCAATTAAATGGCATTTGAATAATCACATATGGAGTTTGAATTTGAATCTTGTATTCAAACCAACCCCATTTAACTTGTTGCTAGATGCATTAGCCCAAAACACATTCATTTTGCCATGTCATGATCATGCATCATATTGTGCATTGCATTGATTGTGTTCCTTCTGTGTTGCCGGAACTTGCCCCCTCTCGATAGACGTGATACCGACAATGAGTTCGATGACACCGATGAAGAGCTATATTATCTTCAGAAGTGCCAGGCAAGCAAAACCCCCTTGTTCATTCTGATAAAATCCCACTCTCTCGCTCCTGCTCTCTTTTACTGCATTAGGACAACAACGACATATTTGTTACTTGCTGCGGTAGCTGAACCCCTTTATCCTTTGCATGACCTGTCATTGTCACAGTAAATAGATGAAACCCACTAGCATGAGTAGGAGTTGTTTTGAGCCCTGATGTGCCTACTCATTCATGCTTGTTTGTCATGCCTGCTACTTCTTAGAGTTGAGTCAGGTCTGATTCATCGGGGATGAATCAGAGGCGTGTGAACATGTCCTACAGTGTGCGAGCTAAGTGTGTGAACACGATTTGGTAAGGGTAGCGGTGAGCGGCCATGTAGGAGTACATGGTGGGTTGTCTCATTGCAGCCGTCCTCAGGAACTGAGTTCTGTGTTTGTGATCCATGACTAGTTACTACCACACATTGGGTTCCGGTAACTCGACCCCTCTCAACTTATTAATCAACATGATCTCTGTCCAGGAGTTGCAACTAGTTTCTGGTGTTTGTAGGTAGTGTTAGTAGTCTACCAAGTGGCACCCGGTACAGGTGGGCTTGGGACAGACTAGGCACAGTGGTCCGGTGTACCAAGTGGCACCCGGATGGTGGACTTGGGAACCCTGCACACATCGTTTGGGGCCGTAAGCGACACCCCGGCCGGATCTCCTTGCGGATGGGACCCGAATAGGCGATAAACCTGGGCTAGAGACTTGTTCGGTTAGTCAGGTCGTGGCCGACTTCCTCGCCCGGCTTCCGCTTGAAGGTTGCCGAGGTACATGACGTACACCCCTGCAGGGTTATCATTATCTATTCGAATAGCCGGATTCCTCGGATATGGAAACATGGACCCCTTGCATAGTTCATAGACAAGTGAAAGTGGATACTCTAAAATACGCAAGATAAGCGTGAGTGCTATGGATGGCGTTCTCGTAGGGGGACGGGAGCGGATCCATAGTGGTGTATTGATATGGTGAATATGTGGACTCGTGTGCGCCACCTCAAAGAGTTACTTGCAATCGTAGTTTAGGATAGCCACCGAGTCAAAGCTGGCTTGCTGTAGTTAAACCTCCACCATCCCCTTTGTTCATAATGACGCATATGTAGTTAGTTCTGATGTAAGTCTTGCTGGGACATTTGTACTCACGTTTGCCTATTTTATGTTTTTGCAGAGAGACTTCAGTCTCGCTAGTAGTTCCGCGTGATCTTCGACGTTTAGCTTGTTACCTCAGCTACGATCTTGTGCCCTCGGCAGGATCTGGTAGATAGTCAGGCTTCTCAGCCTTTTTCATTTATAGTTGTCTGTACTCAGACATGTTAAGCTTCCGCTTGTGCTTTGACTTGTATGCTCTGATTGTTGGGTCATGAGACCCATGATTGTAATATCTCGCTCCTCGGAGCCTATTGAATAAACTACTTGAGTCGTAGAGTCATTTTGTGATGCCATGTTGTATTGCACATATCAAGCATATTGTGTGTATGTTATTGAAATGCTTGGTATGTGTGGGATCTGACAACCTAGTTGTTTATCCTTGGTAGCCTCTCTTACCGGAAAATGTCTCCTAGTGTTTCCACTGAGCCATGGTAGCTTGCTACTGCTCCGGAACACTTAGGCTGGCCGGCATGTGTCCTTCTTCGTTCCTGTGTCTGTCCCTTCGGGGAAATGTCACGCGATGAATACCGGAGTCCTGTTAGCCCGCTACAGCCCGGTTCACCGGAGTCCTGCTAGCCCAGTGCTACAGCCCGGATTCACCCGCTGATGACCGACACGTTCGATGTTGGGTCATGGATGCCTGTCCCTGTAAGTTAGTGCCACTTTGGGTTTACGACTAGCCATGTCAGCCCGGGCTCCTTATCATATGGATGCTAGCGACACTATCATATACGTGTGCCAAAAGGCGCAAACGGTCCCGGGCAAAGGTAAGGCGACACCCGTGGGAATACCGTGCGTGAGGCCGCAAAGTGATATGAGGTGTTACATGCTAGATCGATGTGGCATTGAGTCGGGGTCCTGACAGCGTTGGTATCAGAGCTTGACTGCCTGTAGGATTACCAAGCCAAACTGGTCAAAGTTGAGTCTAGAAATTCTTTAGTTATATAAGGGAATTGATTGTGGGATGGAACGTAAGGCTCTTTTTATTCCTTACACCTTATGCCTTCTGATCTGAGTCATCATCTTCTCTTCTACGGGGATTAAGAACTAGGCTATCTCTTCTTTCTATCAGGATCACGTGTTACTAATCCGCAGACTTATAAGATTTTTGGACTTAAGCCTCTGTTCAGTTTTTACTGCTTCCGTGTGTTAATTGTTGATCTCGAAACCGTGATATTGTGCTTCTGAGTGGTTATGCCACCATTTTTGTGAATGTCTCAAATCTTTTCTGAGCATTTACAGCCGTTATGCTATCCGAGTCATTCCAGGTTTCTAAATAGTCTGATGCATTTGCAAAATCCTTTCCCTCTGGTTTCGATGTTCCTTTATGCCAGCTCAATCACACTAATTGTTGAGTTGAGGTATTCCATTGCCTTGACATTATGTTGGAGTTACTATTATGACCCTAGGTATTTAGGGAGTCACCTAGTAATCTAGCAACGTTTTGTGTTCCCAGTGTGAGATTCTGGCCTTTATTCTCGAAAGCATTCTGTGATGCTACTTAGTAGTAGGTATTCTATTCCTGGGTTTTGAACCCGAGATTCACTCTACTTACTTCATGTTGATAGTGTTGCTAGTTCCTTTAGGATATTAGTAACTTTGCGATAGTCCTCGAGGTTCGTGGTATATCCTTCTTCCAATTACCATGAACCATTCTTGGCAGGAGTTCTTCTGAACCAAAAGATGACAACAAGAGTGCTCTTGATGAGTTCTCCATTATATATTGTGGCTCTGCCAGTTCTACCTTTCCGCATGGATTGCCCGGAAGAAATATGTTGAATTCGTTCGACATGCCAAACCATGCATCCACAACTCAGAAAATCGTGTGTTCCTTTGAGTTGTCCCTCTTTAGTTGTCTACTGACCTTCGTCTATCAATTGATAGTCAAGAGTATGCGTGCGCTCGTTTATCAATGCCTATTACTCTTGTGGTCCGTCAAGCCATTCTATCGCAGAATGACTAGGAGAAACAAACTCCAGTACCTCTTCCATATCCAGGATTGGGTCAAAGAAGTTGTGCTCCGCAGATCAAATTGCTAATCCAGCTTTTGTTCTGTTCTACCTTGGAGTATTACCTTATTTTATATCGAGATTGTTATAGGAATTGCACACCATCCTATGAACTCTTGGTACAGTGATACTTCTTGCCATCATTGTTCATTCCTCGGATCCTGTGTTATTGTAACCGGAATGCCGACAAATGAATTATGGTGTATGAAGTCAATACTGCTAGCAACTCTATTGCTTGGTAGTTAAATGTCGATAACCTCGTTCTTAGCGTGTTGATTGTTGAATCGTCACCCTAAGACTGATTGTGCTACCTAGTCCCTATTTCTGGTGCACTCCTCGACCAATGAGTTAGGAATTATTTCAAGTCCTCACTCATTTGATCATGTCGTCTTGCCCTCAAAGGCAAGATTGTTCTCAAGTTTAGTAACATACCGGTGGTTCGTGATTTTCCGAATATCTTCTCGAAAGTATCACCAGGCTGTCACCTGACTGTTATGTTGAGCTCGTGATCAAGTTGGTTTCTTGTGAACCACTTTCTCTCCAAGAATCGGTGTTAGATACCCCTGAGCTAGTTGGTTAAGCCAAACAACAACTTGGAGAGTTGGAAGATAAAAGCCTGTCTGACTTAGTTCATGTTAAGGGATATCTTTCTGTGTATGTGTGTGTGTTGAAGAAAGATGATATCTTCATTAATTGGTCCTTGTGATCAGTTGTTGGACCTATTGTCTTACCCCATCTTTGATTTGAGTATGGGCTATCATCCAATCAGACCAGAACCAACGATATTCGTAAGGTTGTCTTACTCGTGGTTGATCCCTCGAGCATACACCATTATATCTTTTGGGTCTGACCAATGCTATCACTTGTTCTCTTAACTATGGAATTCCTTTTAAAGGGAAACCCGGAAGAATTGTTGTTGAGCCCATTGACAACATCCTTATCTCCTCCATGTTTTTGTTGAACATTAAGCTAGTGTTGGAAACTTTTGAAAGCATTTTCTTCATGCTAGCTCATGAAGTATTTGTTTGATGAAAGGAGTGACTTCCTCTTATACACGGGCATTTGGTGAAAGTTGCCGCTGCGGATTTGAGAAGGTTAGTTTTGCTTCCTCTGGAATCATCCCAAGTCAGTCATGCATACGTGCGAAGTATTCTGTGGTCTGGAGATTTGCAACCTCCATTCTATATGTATATCCTAGCACACCAAGCCACTGATTGAGTTGTTCAAAGATAAAGGAGTCTGTCCAAGGTGAACTCTTTGGACTTCCACGCGTGGAGACTTCGATGTCATTAATGATGGTTCCCCCTCCTGAACTCGGTAGTGTTTTATTATAAGACTACTTTGTGGTCATGCTTGTCTTGGACAGCGTGTTCACATGTTTGTAGCAGAACCAGCTCATGTTTTGGAGCTTACTATCGTAGTTCATTCCCCGAGAATCTCACAGCGTTGTCTCATCGAATTGTGTTGCAAACTTTCATTTGTCTTCCTAGACTCGATGAGTCTGGAATATCCTGACACCAACCAGATCTGAATCTCAGGCAGATATGATGGTTGGAACATTTTCCAAGAACTATAATATTGGTCCCTCGATAACCGGTAAAGTGGATGTCGTGGCCAACACACCCAACCGGAAGACCTATTATTATAATATCTTGATTGAGGAAGTTGGCCACCTCCCCATAGGGATTTCGTAGGATTTACTCCCTAGTTGCCCCTATGGATTTTGAGATCCCGAAGTCCGACCTTTTACTTGATGTTCTAGATATCAAACCATATCTATGAATGGGTTACACTAGCACATCAAGGAGAACATTAGAAGCGGAGTGCTAAATGTCTCTCGGTCGATCATCCAGATTTTGTTTCCTTGGCCTCGCTAAGGTGAAATCTGAGAAAGTGTTATCCTCCTTTGCATCTGCATCGCCCATCACTATTCATCATGCTAGTATGTTGTGTTGTCAGCTCCCTTGACACGGATGTTGATAAAACCTTGATGATTATGGAAATGCTCAAGTTCTTGAGAGCACGCACAAGCGCTACGTGTTACCATCAGCACTAACTGTGATTCCTCTCAGTTTCCTCAGCAATGCTATGACCTTTTCAAACAGGGAATCCACTCTCTATTGTTGGGTTCTTCCCCAGTTACCAGAATCATTCCCAGCATTTGCATTTTGTTCCCAGCTTGCACCGCCAATGTGCCATTCTACCATGGGTCTCTTCCATTTCTGGTGGTAAGCAAATTCATCCATTATGTTGTTTTCAACAAGGTAATCCACATCATCCAAGTCCGAGTATGCCATTCTACCGACCCCCGCCAATCGATTGCTGTGATTTGCCTTAGGCTGATATAGAGAGTCTCAATGATCTCTATATCAAAGGTAATTCTTTTTGCCACTTAAGGTAATAATCTACGAATCACCCTCCTCCAGGATGTTTCGTCGTGGTATCATGGCAACTCAACTCCTCGCTACATTGACAATCGTTTACCACCTTTTTAAGTGTGGAATTGTTGTCCACCTAGGGAACCTTCGTCATCCGTTTCTTTCCACCCCTATTGATGTGTATCTCGTGTCTCCACCCGAGAGATGGTTCTATGTCTCATTCCGTGAGTTGTTCGACCTTCGAGAAGTTCAATCCTTCTAGAGTTGTCCTTTCCTCTTCTTGTCATGATTAGCTGAAGTTCTCTAAGCAAGACATCAAGACAATGATGGTGATCGAATCAACGCTCTTATGAAGTGCACCCTGGATCGTGAAGATTATACTAGTTTGCGTTTCCCCTTCATCTTACCCTACGCTTGAATCTTGGGACGAGATTTTTGTTTAGTAGGGGTGAGTTGTCACATCCCTAGCTGCTGGTAGTGCTCTAGGCTAGCTTCATGTGTGCATCATGTCTATATTTTCGAAACTTGAACTGAGGAAAATTGGAAGCCTCAAAACCCTAAATAAAAGAAGGGCAAAAACCCTAAAAATCTCATTCATTGTTCCAGAATGCTCTTCTTTAATGTTTGATAATTTTTGGCAAGGGTTCTGGTCCCAACCAAAATATTGAACATTTTTAAGGAATTATTTTTGGGATTTTGGATTTAATTCATTAGCTATTTGAATTTGAATTATATTCATATAATTAGAATATAATTTCAAATACCCCTGAAATATTTTTATGAGCTTTTGGAAAAGTCCATCTAGCAAAATAAAAAATATTCAGAGGAGTTTTTGGCATTGTTTGAATTATTTTAAATTCAAAACAGTGGCAAAAGAATTAAATAAAAATAAAACAGAACAGGAAATTTAAAAAAAGAGCAGAAGGACTTACCTGGCCCAACTCCAGCTGGCGGCCCAGCCCGCCACCGCTACCCCCCCCCCTGTCGCCTTCCTCCTCTGCCAGGAGGACGGGCACGCGCCCGGCGCACACGGCCACGCGCCCCGGCCACCTCCTCCCTGCCTGGCTGCCTCCTCCTTCCCTGGTCCCTCCCGCGACGCCACGCAGCCCCCGACCCCCTCTCACTTCTCCCTCGCTCTCTGGACCTCCCTCCCCCTCGCTCCT
>NC_041385.1:299965572-299983239 GCF_002162155.2 Triticum dicoccoides | reverse complement strand
CGTCGCCGCCGCTCGCCATAGCCACGCCTACTGGCCACCCCACGCCTCGCAGACGCTCCGGAAAGCTCTGCCTCGTCTCCCTCTTCATCGCCACCCAGACGAAAGGCGCCGGAAGCCCCTGGATGCCGCTAGCTCCGCCATTCCCCTCCTCGGCCACCGAGGATCGCCGTCGTCAAATTCGTCGCCGTGCGGCCTTCCCCGAGCTCGCCGACCCCTCCGTTCGATCCACTGTGAGCCCCTCTTCCTCTTCCCCCTTCTCTCAAGCTCGCGCTCATCCCCTAGCCTCTTTCTCCACCGCGGCCGATTGCTCCTCGCCGCCGGCCATGGCGCTGCCGTGGCCAGGGTCACCCCAGCTTGCGCCCGAGCATGTTACCAAGTTCGCCGCCCTCTCAGGAGCCCGCAGAGCCCTTCCGTTTTCCCTCTAGTGCACCACAGCGCCGTGTTCGACCTCGGCCGAACTCCGGCGACCACCTAGGTCGTCGCCGGCGCCGATTCCGGCTGCCCCGGCCCCAACCGACCCCACAGGAAGACGCGGCGCCCTTCCAGCTACCCGTAGAGCCCCTCCTCCGTCCGTTTGGTCGCCGGAGCAAGAAACCCGAAGGCCTCCGCCGCCTCGGCCTCGCCGGCGACTCACCGCCGGCGGGTTAGGCCCTGTTGACCAGGGGTTTGACCCCCTGGGTCGATGACAGGTGGGGCCAGCCCCTGTTAATTAGTTAGGTTTTTCTAACTTTTTTAGCCACTGACTCACTGACCCGCGGTCCCGGCCCGGCTAATTAAACTAGGTTAGGTTTAAGTTATATTAGGATTAGCCATAGTCACTGACCAGTGGGCCCCACTGGTCAGGTTTGACCCGGACCGGCCCCTGTTGACTTGCCGACCTCATGCCAACGTCATGCTGACGCAGTAATGTTTTCTGGATTTAATTTAATTCTGAAATTCCAGAAAATTGTATAAACTTCTAAAAATCATAGAAATTCAACCGTAACTCCAAATTAAATAATTTATATATGAAAAATTATCAGAAAAATTCAAGGAATCCATCTGTACCATTTTCATGCATGTTAGAACAACTTATAGCTGCTGTATAGCACAAATCAATTAAATGGCATTTGAATAATCACATATGGAGTTTGAATTTGAATCTTGTATTCAAACCAACCCCATTTAACTTGTTGCTAGATGCATTAGCCCAAAACACATTCATTTTGCCATGTCATGATCATGCATCATATTGTGCATTGCATTGATTGTGTTCCTTCTGTGTTGCCGGAACTTGCCCCCTCTCGATAGACGTGATACCGACAATGAGTTCGATCACACCGATGAAGAGCTAAATTATCTTCAGAAGTGCCAGGCAAGCAAAACCCCCTTGTTCATTCCGATAAAATCCCACTCTCTCGCTCCTGCTCTCTTTTACTGCATTAGGACAACAACGACATATTTGTTACTTGCTGCGGTAGCTGAACCCCTTTATCCTTTGCATGACCTGTCATTTTCACAGTAAATAGATGAAACCCACTAGCATGAGTAGGAGTTGTTTTGAGCCCTGATGTGCCTACTCATTCATGCTTGTTTGTCATGCCTGCTACTGCTTAGAGTTGAGTCAGGTCTGATTCATCGGGGATGAATCAGAGGCGTGTGAACATGTCCTACTGTGTGTGAGCTAAGTGTGTGAACACGATTTGGTAAGGGTAGCGGTGAGAGGCCATGTAGGAGTACATGGTGGGTTGTCTCATTGCACCCGTCCTCAGGAACTGAGTTATGTGTTTGTGATCCATGACCAGTTACTACCACACATTGGGTTCCGGTAACTCGACCCCTCTCGACTTATTAATCAACATGATCTCTGTCCAGGAGTTGCAACTTTTCTGGTGTTTGTAGGTAGTGTTAGTAGTCTACCAAGTGGCACCTGGTACAGGTGGGCTTGGGACAGACTAGGTACAGTGGTCCGGTGTACCAAGTGGCACCCGGATGGTGGACTTGGGAACCCTGCACACATCGTTTGGGGCCGTAAGCGACACCCCGGCCGGATCTCCTTGCGGATGGAACCCGAATAGGCGATAAACCTGGGCTAGAGACTTGTTCGGTTAGTCAGGTCATGGCCGACTTCCTCGCCCGGCTTCCGCTTGAAGGTTGCCGAGGTACATGACGTGTACAGGGCGGTAAGTGGCGAGAGCGTGTGTGAAGAAGTACACCCCTGCAGGGTTACCATTATCTATTCGAATAGCCGGATTCCTCGGATATGGAAACTTGGACCCCTTGCATAGTTCATAGACAAGTGAAAGTGGATACTCTAAAATACGCAAGATAAGCGTGAGTGCTATGGATGGCGTTCTCGTAGGAGGACGGGAGCGGATCCATAGTGGTGTATTGATATGGTGAATATGTGGACTCGTGTGCGCCACCTCAAAGAGTTACTTGCAATCGTAGTTTAGGATAGCCACCGTGTCAAAGCTGGCTTGCTGCAGTTAAACCTCCAGCATCCCCTTTGTTGATAATGACGCATATCTAGTTAGTTCTGATGTAAGTCTTGCTGGGTACATTTGTACTCACGTTTGCCTATTTTATGTTTTTGCAGAGAGACTTCAGTCTCGCTAGTAGTTCCGCGTGGTCTTCGACGTTTAGCTTGTTACCTCAGCTATGATCTTGTGCCCTCGGCAGGATCTGGTAGATAGTCAGGCTTCTCAGCCTTTTTCATTTATAGTTGTCTGTACTCAGACATGTTAAGCTTCCGCTTGTGCTTTGACTTGTATGCTCTGATTGTTGGGTCATGAGACCCATGATTGTAATATCTCGCTCCTCGGAGCCTATTGAATAAACTACTTGAGTCGTAGAGTCATTTTGTGATGCCATGTTGTATTGCACATATCGAGCATATTGTGTGTATGTTATTGAAATGCTTGGTATGTGTGGGATCTGACAACCTAGTTGTTTATCCTTGGTAGCCTCTCTTACCGGAAAATGTCTCCTAGTGTTTCCACTGAGCCATGGTAGCTTGCTACTGCTCCGGAACACTTAGGCTGGCCGGCATGTGTCCTTCTTTGTTCCTGTGTCTGTCCCTTCGGGGAAATGTCACGCGATGAATACCGGAGTCCTGTTAGCCCGCTACAGCCCGGTTCACCGGAGTCCTGCTAGCCTAGTGCTACAGCCCGGATTCACCCGCTGATGACCGACACGTTCGATGTTGGGTCATGGATGCGTGTCCCTGTAAGTTAGTGCCACTTTGGGTTTACGACTAGCCATGTCAGCCCGGGCTCCTTATCATATGGATGCTAGCGACACTATCATATACGTGTGCCAAAAGGCGCAAACGGTCGCGGGCAAAGGTAAGGCGACACTCGTGGGAATACCGTGCGTGAGGCCGCAAAGTGATATGAGTTGTTACATGCTAGATCGATGTGGCATTGAGTCGGGGTCCTGACAAATAGAAACACAACAGCTTGGGGATACACACATGACCTGCGATACGACTTGGAAAATGGAACAGGGAAAACCAGATGGATATATAGATCGGGGGGTGCGCCCCAACGCGCAACGACGGCCACCAAGCCGGATATAACAAATACAAACCTGTCCGGGCCGAATACCGCAGACCGGCTCCATCCGAGCTGCGTCCCGACATAGCCCAACACAGAGGCGCCGCAGACCCCCTATGCTTCACTAATAAAGTAATGGAGCATGAATTCCCAGACGGGTTTAAACCCGTAAACGTTGAATCATACGATGGAACAACAGATACCGCGGTATGGATCAAGGACTTCCTTCTCCATATACATATTGCTCACGGTGATGATCTCCATGCCAGCAAGTATCTCCCGCTAAAACTCAAGGGACCAGCTCGGCACTAGTTGAACAGTCTGCCCGAAAGCTCCATTGGCAGTTGGGAGAACCTGGAAGATGCATTCCTAGATAACTTCCAAGGCACTTATGTCCAACCTTCGGATGCCGATGACTTAAGTCATATAATCCAACAACCAGGAGAGTCAGCCAGGAAATTCGTGACTGGTTCTTAACTAAAAAGAACCAGATCATCGACTGTCTGGATGCCGAAGCCCTAGCGGCTTTTAAGCATAACATCCGTCACGAGTGGCTCGCCCGACACCTCGTACAAGAGAAGCTGAGATCCATGGCGGCCCTTACGATGCTCATGACCCACTTTTGTGCGGGCGAGGATAGCTAGCTAGCTCGTAGAACAACACCTCAAGTAAACCTGGCACTTCTGAAGCTAGAGATAGCAACGGCAAGCCCCGACGCAATAGACACAAGCGTCAAAATAATGGCGATAACACCGAAGACATGGCCGTCAATGCCGGATTCAGTGGCTCCAAGTCTGGTCAGCGGAAAAAGCCATTTAATAGAAACAATCGAGGCCTGTCCAGTCTGGACCGCATACTCGATCGTCCATGTCAAATCCATGGCACCCCCGATAAACTAGCCAATCATACCAACAGAGAATGTTGGGTCTTTAAACAAGCCGGCAAGTTAAACACCAAAAACAAGGAAAAGGGATCGCAAAGCGATGACGACGAGGAGCCCCGGCCACGGAACATAGGGGGACAGAAGAAGTTTCCTCCTCAAGTTAAAACGGTGAATATGATATATGCTACCCATATCCCCAAAAGGGAGCGGAAGCGCGCACTAAGGGAAGTCTACGTGATGGACCTAGTCACCCCAAAATACAACCCGTGGTCCTCTTGTCTGATCACTTTCGATTGAAGAGACCATCCAACCAGTATCCGTCATGGTCGTTCAGCCGCACTGGTGCTCGACCCTATCATTGACGGATTCCACCTCACACGCGTCCTCGTGGATGGTGGTAGCAGCCTGAACCTGCGCTTTCAGGATACAGTGCACAAAATGGGTATTGATCCCTCAAGGATCAAGCCCAACAAAACCACCTTTAAAGGTGTCATACCAGGTGTAGAGGCCTGTTGTACGGGCTCAATCACACTGGAAGTGGTCTTCGGATCCCCGGATAATTTCTGAAGCGAAGAATTAATCTTCGACATCGTCCCCTTCCGGAGGTGTTAACACGCACTGCTCGGACGAATCACATTTTCTCATTTCAACGCGGTGCCGCACTATACCAACCTTAAGCTCAAGATGCTTGGACCTCGCGGCGTTATAACAGTCAATGGAAATACGGAGCACTCCCTTCGTACGGAGGTGCACACCTGTCACGCCCAATATGCAATACTATCCTAAAGAGACTCAAAGGTCCCACCAAGGATAGAACTGCATATTGATACGCTTTTGCAAGGTGGATATCATTACATCAACATTACATAAAAGATGGGGATACATACAAAAGGCATACAATTCCACACGAATACAACATCATCTTACATAAGAGCACCATCCAACTACGGATGAAACACAAACAGAAACTCAAACGACATCCACCCTGCTAGCCCAGCCTGCCGACCTGGAACCTATCCCCTGGTCGAAGAGGAAGCAAAAGAAGTACTCCAAAACAAGCAAACATCGCTCTCGCGTTATGATCATCACATAACCTGTACCTGCAACTGTTGTTGTAGTAATCTGTGAGCCACGAGGACTCAGCAATCCCATTACCATGGGTATCAAGACTAGCAAAGCTTAATGGGTATGGAAAGGATAAGTGGTGAGGTTGCAGCAGCGACTAAGCATATATGATGGCTAACATACGCAAATAAGAGCGAGAAGAGACCAAATAAGAACGGTCGTGAAGCTAGCAATGATCAAGAAGTGATCCTGAACTCCTACTTACGTCAAACATAACTCAAAACCGTGTTCACTTCCCAGACTCCCCCGAGAAGAGACCATCACGGCTACACACATGGTTGATGCGTTTTAATTCGAATCTGGTGTCAAGTTATCTACACCGGACATTAACAAATTCCCATCTGCCACATAACCGCGAGCACGGCTCTTGAAAGTTTATACCCTATAGGAGTGTCCCAACTTAACCCATCACAAGCTCTCACGGTCAAACAAGGATATTCCTTCTCCTAGGAAGACCCGATTAGTCTCGGAATCCAGGTTTACAAGACATTTTGACAATGGTAAAACAAAACCAGCAAGGCCGCCCAATGTGCCGACAATCCCGATAGGATATGCACATATCTCGTCCTCAGGGCAACACCGGATAAGTCAAGCTACGAGTAAAACCAGACCTCGAGTTTCCCCGAGGTGGCCCCGCAGGCTGCTCGGTTCGGACCAGCACTTAGAGAAGCACTGGCCCGGGGGGGCTAATATAAAGATGACCCTCGGGTTGGCCGACCAAGGGAAGGGCATAGGTGGTGGTGAGGCAAATGGTAAAACCAAGGTTGGGCCTTGCTAGAGGAGTTTTATTCAAAGTGAACTGTCAAGGGGGTCCCATAAATCACCCAACCGCGTAAGGAACGCAAAATCCAGGAACATAATACCGATATGACAGAAACTAGGGCGGCAAGAGTGGAACAAAACACTAGGCATAAGGCCGAGCCTTCCACCCTTTACCAAGTATATAGATGCATTAATTAAATAAGAGATATTGTGATATCCCAACATAATCCTGTCCATCATGGAGCAATCTTCAACTTCACCTGCAACTAACAACGCTATAAGAGGTGTTGAGCAAGAGCGGTAACATAGCCAAGCAATGGTTTGCTAGGAAGGGTGAAAAAGGTTAGAGGCTGACATTGCAAACTGGGAGGCTTGACGAGCAAGAGATAGGTAGCGCAGCACAGCGATAGAACGAAGCAATCTAGCATAGCAATGATAGTAATGAGATCCAAGGTGATGGTCATCTTGCCTGAAATCCCGTTAGGAAGAATAACGAGTCCATGAAGAAGACGAACGGGAGTAGTCGAACGAATCCTCACCATCGCAACATTACCGGAACTAAGAAGCAACACCAGAAAGAAAGAAACAACATGGAAAATGCACAAGCATAAACATGGCATGATGCACAATCAAGTATGATGCATGTCCGGATTAATGAGGCATGGCATGGCAAAGTGGAACAAACAATACTGCAAGTTAAGTGGAGCTCAATATGCAACGAGTTACATATTGACAAAACACCACATTCATTTATTTAGTTCTCTCTCGTTTATGTACCCAACAATATTAAATGTTGTTAAACATGGCAAGAGGTGAAGCGTAATTAAACTACCTATCTAGGCAAGTTTAAATGAGGCCAGAACAACAAACAACAATTCCGGAAAATCCCCATGTCCATATTTTAGTTTTGGTACTGTTCTTCCCTAAAACATATTTTAATATTCCTAAACAGTAAAACAAAGTGTACCAAGTTAAACTAGGCATTTTTCCACCCCATTTACATATAGAGTTTATTAAATTTGGAGCTACGGTTATTTAGATATGAAATAAATCATTTTTACATGGCATTTGAGCAAATTTAAACAAACAACATTTTAAACATTTTAAACACGGATGAAAGTGGCATTATTAATCTACACAAGATTCTAAGCATTTTACATGTAAAGTTTGTTTAATTCCGATGCATAGTTATGAAGATATTAATGCATGAACTTCATGGGTTTTTCTGTAAAAACTACAGCTATCCAGTTAATTAGCAAAATTGCGGAGGTAGAAAAAAATGCAACAGGCCGAAACTGGCAGGCCCAAAAGTGCACAGGGTGCGGGCGCTGGGGGTGGCCTCACCTAGTGGGCTGAGGCCCAGTCGGTGGAGAGATGAGGCTAGCAGGGGGGCTGCAGGGCCTGGCGACGCGGTCAATGCGAGCACTGCTCGTGCGCTCGTTCTCCTGTTCGATGCAGCAAACTGCGGGCGGCGCCTGGAGCAGAGCTCCAACGAGTGGGCAAAGGGGCAGCGAGGCAAGGGACTTGGGGCGTGGAGCGGCGACGGCAGGGCTGGATCAAACAAGGGAGGGGCGTGGTCAACGCGCTCGTTCTCGAGCGGAAAGCATAGCAGAGGCGCTGGCGGCTGGGAACTGGCGAATGCTCCGGCAAGCGAGGATGGGGCGGCAACAGCATGGGATCCAGTCGGGAAGGGTCATGGCTGGAGGAGTCCGGCCGGACCTGGAGGAAGCCGTCAGCGAGCTTGGCTCCTGCGGACCTGGCGGTTCAGGGACTTCGCGAGGCGAAGGGAGGACGACACAGCAGCGGTGGCCTCGAAGCCCTGTCCATGGCGGTAGAGAGGGAGCAGAGAGATTAGAAACAGGGAGGAAAAGAGAGACGGTCAAGGGAGTGGCTATAGTGGCTTGGTTTGGTCGCCGGTGGCACTCGGCAGAAGGAAGGTCCGGTGAAAGAGAAGAAGACGGCATGGGGGGAGCTGCTTGGCGGTGGCGGACTGGATCAAGGAAAGCAGGGGGTCCGGTGGTTGGTGTCTTTCATTGCCGGCAGGAGAAGTGGCTTGGGGTCGAGGACGAGCTCCTCGCTCGAGGCAGGGAAGGATGGGGGTGCTTGGCGCTGTGGGACCAGGGCTCCCCAGCTCGAGCTCCTCGGGTGCGTTCTCGCGCACGAGAGTGAGAGAAGGCTGGGCCTCGGGAACAGAGGAGGTTGCAGCTATGGTTGGTCGGCGGCGCAAAACTATGGAGGTGGTCGGAGGTGGGAGAGGATCTGGATCGGGTGCGCTCTGGTTGGTCTGATGCTGAAAACGAGGGAGGGAGAGAGGCTGGCTGGTTGGAGATGGATCCCGAGGGGATTTGGTGGAGTGGCGGCGGCGGCGGAAGATTTGATGGATGGATGGGACTAGGGTTAGGCAGTTTAGATAGGTAGGGGATTAGGGTTGGGATTAACTCGGTACATCCGATCAAAAATTGGGCGGTCGAGAAAAAATAGGCTAGGGGTCCAAATAAGAAAACGGAGATGTTTTATAGATGTTTTATAGGAGTTTCAGACACGCGCATGAGGGGGGCTGCAAGCTAGCAAGAGAGGTTAGGTGGTCGGACAAAAGGGAAACGAAAACACGGTTGGTCTCAGGGCGGTCAACAAAAGCAAGGGGGGACGCAGCAACTACGGGCGGATGCAAGTTAAAAAAACAATGATGGCAACGAGTGTCGATGCAATGCAAATGATGCGATGATGAAATGCATGACATGAACACAATGAAAAACAAAAGACAAAACCCAACCATGGAGGAAATAACATATCGCATCTCCGGAAAAGGAAAGAGTTGGAGTTACGAATATGGAAAGTTGTATTCTGGGGCGTTACAACACTCCACCACTACAAGAGGATCTCGTCCCGAGATCTAGGATGGCACCGGAGAGAAACGGAAGAGGAAGAGAAGAGGTAAAACTAAGTTGCCTTCGACCAATGAGTGAAACCAATAAACCTTGAGAGGTTGAACAAATTGAAAGAAACAAAACAACGGAATTGAACACAATTGAGAGCACTGCGGTAGAAAATAGAAACAAGGAACACCACGTGAACCTTGGAGGTTGCAAAGCTATGAACGACGAGTATAATGGACAAGAAGGAATTCAAACCACTGGTTGAAACGAGATTAACAAGGAACAAGGAAGAACAAATTTGGACAGCACTCCGGTTGAAAAGAGATGCAAGACTTGATAAGATGAAAAGAACTTGAAGAGATGACACAACACTCCGGTTAAATGGATAAGCACGAAAAAACATGATCCTCACAATTCGAGATGATGAGTGAAAAGAGCAACATCACAATGCCTTCGTAATAAAGAATAGAAGATAGATCATTGGAATAACAGAATGGAGAAGAAATATCAACTTCAGCCACAACTGAGCTTGGAAAGCACCCTTCCAAGAAGGTTACAACGGGGTTCTTGGATTATCAACAACGAAAGGAACAAGCTTGTTGTGGGCTTGGGGAACACATCTCAAAAATTATGAGGAGTCAATCGGCCAGTAACAGAAACAATTGATTGGTTGAGATCAATGAAGATAAGAGAAACTTCTTTCACCAACAGGATAACTCGAGAACTTGGGTCATTGATAAGCACCACAATTAGCAACATTCCTTCGGGAAGGCTTTAGGTGAAAAATAAACCAAGATAACTCCAACAAAGAAATTGCTGGGTTGAAAGGATCTCATGATCGAAGAGAAAAATGATGGTTTTTAAAATATCTCATTCTTGACAACATATGAATCATGAAACGTGAAGGAAATTGTCAAGAGTGACATAACACCACCTCAAAAGATAAGATAGAAGGAATTGCACTTCGGAATGTAAGATGAAGAATGCTTGAACTCCTCTAACAAGAATCTTCAAGAACACTTCGAGAATGAATTAAATCCTTGATGAACCACCATGAAGAGCCTATATGAAGAACTCAGGTAATAAAAGGGTGATAGAAAGGAAGAGAAGTTGAAAACACAAGGTGAAGCCTTGCAATAATTTAGGTGGAGCTTCGTGATGAGATAATGCAGAAAACTTGGAACTCCGGAAAAGAAAAGATGAAACATCTCGAACCGGGAAATGTGACATGATGAACAACGATGGAAAGAAGAAACTAGATCACTTGGATGCAACAATAATAAGAATTATGTTATGCGTATCCTTCACCAATTTAAATTGATGACAAGCAACAGATTTGGCATACTACTTATTCTTCTTGAGGGATTGAAAAGAGATATAGTGCCAACTTAAATAAGTTATTGATGGGACCACCGGTGGGATTTGGAAACAATGAATATTTGCTATGATAACAAAGGAAGTGAAATCTTGAATGAACCACCGTAAGAATTGAAAATCAAAGTAGCAAGGGCACAATTCACCGAAAAGAATTTGAAAACAAATGAAGATACTTGAAGGGATTTAGATACATGAGAACAAAGAGAACATGAACTGATTAGAGGATATTTGAATGATTCACCGGTAAGATTTGGAGAACGATAGCTACACGCTGAGAATGAAGAATTATGACATGATGGCCTTCGGAGGAAAGGAATGGAAAATAACTCAGGAAATGCTCTGGATGGTAAGAAAAGAATTCTCACAATCAAAATAATTATGAGGATAGCATGAAGCTAGAACCATGAATCTTCAAGAGAATGGACCAAGATTTAGAGGAAACACCTCTTCGGTCTTCACATGTTAAGAATGATGACGAGAACCACCAAAATTGTGGAGATACTCTGGGAGAATGAAAAGTGAAGAGGTTGAGCCAACAATGAAAATGATTTGAAATCGATCTTGGAAAGGCATGTGACTGATGGAATCCATTCTTACGTCACACTCTGAAAAGAATTTGGGAATAGCTCCAGAATAACTGAAGGGTTAGGTAAGATCCTGGAAAAAATTTTGTGGGTTAGGGCCCACTCAAAAGAAAGCACCGCTGAACAATTTTAAAGAGAGGTTGTACCGGTTGAATTAAATGACTTGAATGAGATAACAACCTCGAAATGTCTTGAACGGATTGAGAATGGAAACACAAGTCTTGTGAGATATCTTCAGCACTCCAGAACAAATGAATAGGAAGAAGTGAATGATTAAGAGGTGCATCGGCATGAGAAAGCATTAGAAACGAGGAAAGGAATATGATGAATATTGAAAGCTTGAATTGGATCCGCCGGAGAAGAAACAACAATGCAGGATGATGAACTTGAAACTGTTGAGCATCTTCATAGGAAATCACCGGATAAGAACATTGAAATAAAAGAATGAAGAGACTTCCCACAAATAAAAGGATACATGATTAAGAAATCTGAGTCCTTTAAGAAAAAGGGTGGGAGACCGGGAAACAAAGGCAACTTGGGACAGATGGAAGAGACACCGTTGAGAAAACTTAGAATTGATCTCGCGAATGTTGAAATGATCGAATCCACTTGAAGATAAGCACGCCGGTTGGAAAAGAATTAACATGACGACCTCGATGAACACGAAGGATTAGTATTCACATAGCAATATGAGAACAACATTTAGGAAAGGTATGGATTCAATACTTGACATCAAAGCAACTCGAATACCACAAATAAAACAAAACAAAGAATTGGCTTGCAGAATAAGACGGAACAAACATATGATAGAGATTTCGTCCGAAGTTTTCGTGGTGGGGCCCACATGGGCTCGATCGTACAGCACCATCATGTACAAGGCAGTGCACATGACATACGAAGTGTCCCCGAACCAGCATAGCCAAGGGCTCTTTAAGACACAACGAGGCCACTGTAAAAACGACCGTGGATAGGCGGACCACTAGACGTCGAACCCCAATCTCATATCATGCATCTGTCGGAAAGATATTCTAGGAGCTACTTGAATTCCCACCTATAAACTCCTGAAACTTTCTGGTTATGCAATCTGGTGTTGGGGAAATAGGGGAAGGAATATATCTCACCCAAACTAACAATCCCTACATCCAGTTGTATCCATCTGTCAACACATAACCAAGAACCTTCGGAAATCGTGTACCTCAACCTTCGAAAAGCATCCGTTGTACGAGTTATGGCAATACTCCCGAACTCCGCAGTACTGGGTGCCGTCGAGGTTATCTCACCAACAACTGCATAAAAGAGATTTTCGATGTCGGCAAAACTCAGGTAATCCAGAACTGCAACAATAAAATTGTGACGACAACACCTCGGAGCTCAACTCCCCGGGACACTGCCACAACCCCTAAATGTCAGGAGGCACCAAGAAAAATGTTCTCGTCACAAGACCAAGAAAAATGGCGTGGGAGGACTGCAAGGAGTGGGAGCGCCTCGAGGCCGAGGCCGCCGACGAGGCCTAGATGCAAGAGCTCCGCCGGCAGTAGCCGGAGCTTGTGGAGGCGGAGTGGGCGATCTTTGACGGCATGGAGGGCGGCGGGATTATCGTTCTCTCATCCGATGATGAGGTCGAAGGTGGCAAGGATGGTGGCACGGAGGGCGTCCAGGTGGGTGGCGAGGATGAGGAGATCGATGTCGACGAGTGGAGGAGTGCCTTCCCCAATGACCCTGATGACGGCACAGGCCTGAACCCAGCTCGTGGCACACCGTACCTGATAGGAAGGATTAGCTCGACCTCTACTTCGACCGAAAGTAGTTTAGCTTAGTTTAAATTTATATGTTTTATGTTTAGCTACTTTCGGTTGAACCTACTTTGAACTTGATCAAATTGAAGTTTACAACATTAAGTTTAGGGGATCAACTAGAAATTGCCAAAAATTGTTGGAGTATATGTTTTAGTCCTTTAACTTTTAAAGGATCGGCTAGAGATGGCCTTATGCCTTGTTTATTTCAGTTCTTCACAATGTGATGCTCTATATGTGCAACTATTTGCCGTGCAATTCAATTTTATCAATAATAGTTTCATCAATACCACTATGAATTATGATGTTTGGTTGCTATTCAGGATACTGCAGTTAACATGCCTTTTCGGTTTTTTAACAATAACTAGTGTACTTTAGACCTGGACAATACCAGTTTGAATGACTATTTGCTTGTTTATAAATGTTATGCCTGATGCAGTTAACACAACTTTCCACTTCTTGTTTTGCTTAACTAGCGTGCTTAAGCCTGCAAACTGAAGCTATCATTTGTAGATTATGTTGTCTACCACGGATATATTTGGTTGATGTTTAGTCTGTTGTGCTTAACATGCCTTTATATGTACTCATACATGACAATATTGAGAATAGTTTTGTTTTTTCCATCGAGGTTAGTTTCATCGCATTGCTTATATGTACTCACTGTTGAGGATCTCGATAGCTCGTACCATATAGCCTAGGGGCTGATAAGGGATTAATCGTCGAATCAGACATTTTCATTGAATATATCTGTAACCCATTTATCAGTAGGTTAACTAGGGACATATTTAATATATCTGAGGCTACATAGCAACATGCATTGTACTGAATGACTGAATATGAAATCCCAGGCTACATAGCAACAGGGAAGAGTGTTACCTTAATGTTCTGTTACCTTAATATTCTAATGATGTCTAGATATATGTGTATAAAATCTTATATAATGGGATGGAGGGAGTGTTGTACTACCTCATTTTGGAATTGTTGTTTAGCTTCTAATATTAACTTGGTGCTTTTAAGTACACCCGTCATTGCCAAAGATCCACACTTCGACCCTTTCTATGTATGGGACAACGAGATATTCATGAACCAGCATCAAATGAGGAAACTGATAAAGATTGTTATTAAAATGGGTTAAAAGATGTCAATCGAACTATATGTTTACACTTTATGCAAGACAAAAGTGAACTGGAGGATGGTAAGTAAGAACCCTGTAGCCTTCTTTTTACTGCCCGTAATGAGTTGTGTTGGATGACAATGTCTGACTCTTTTTTCCTTTGTAGTGGATCCTGAAGTGGGTTACTCAAGATTACCTCTCAAACTATATGATTGACGGCATACCGTCACAAGGGGTTGGACTAGAGTTGTGCATGCCTTCTGCAGCTAGGAGAGCACAATAGGGCCATTCCGCTTCACCTTGTTCAGCAGCCAGAATGTTTGTTGCCTCTTTCTTTACCATCTGTAATGGTACAAGTATAGAACCATGGTTCATCATTCTGTATTTGGTGCTTATGTAATTCTTAAACATATGTACATGTGAATTGAATAATGCATTAGTTGTTTGAACCTGATGGATATGAATAAAGCTATATCCTACTTTCAAGTTTAAATTAGGTATAATTTTAAATAGCAACAATTAAATTAGGGCGAAATTATGGTGTGCAGGACATTACGGTCCACACGGTTAATAAAGCGTAGCGTGTGCGATATACATCATAATCTGACACGGTTCACAGAATGGGAATGTGTGTAACAATGCACATCGTTGCTGTTTGCAAAGCATGTGTGATGTCAAACACTATCACATATGGTGCGGGAAAACTAAATGTGTGTGAATGTCTACCTATCGTACATGGTTTATAATCATGAACTGTTTGTGATGTGCTAGGCATCGTAAACATAGAGCCAGTTTGGTACGTGCCTAGAAAACTCCCGTGCCTAGAATCTGCCTGGGCCTGGAATCTTCCTAGGTTTAGCTAAAACCACAAAACTCCGACTGCGATGGCAATGCGAGCACAAACGAGTAGCAAGGATGAAGCATTTCGGATATGCGAGACATCAGAAATGGTTATAGAGGGGAAACTATATTCATCAAGGCTCCCTATCCCCGACGGTTTCTGGGTCATGTGGCAAGGACCCCCCTATCAACCACACTAAGTAGGTGACGGTTTTGAGCACCATCAAGGAAAGGGGTTAAAAACATTTGTATAGCACCGACGAGTACTAGTGGACGTATGTCTGACTGACGGTGGTTGTCGTGGTGTTGTTCAAAAGTGACGTGCCCGACCTCCCTCTGTCGGTCCTCCAGGGCTCGTCGTTGGCCTTGATGTGCTTAAGGGTCGGATGAAGCCATCGAGGCGTTGTTGTGCTCCTGGTCGCGTGGCTCCGGCCGTGGCTCCCGCGCTGGCGGCCGTGCAGGGGACTGCATCATAGTGGGGCGGCCCCTTCCGTTTGGCCAGCGGCGTGGGCCATCACCGTCGCCTAGGGAGGCTGTGGTGAGCCATCTCGTCATGATCCTCCCGCCTCAGCAAAACCGATCAAGATTTGAATGGTGGATCTCCACTCATCCATCTGATCGGATTCCGACGGAAATCTCAGCCATAGTTGGGCCCACGCCATGGCCTCCGAAGCTGTGCTTCGCATAGGTGCTGGTGACGTAGACTGTAGCGGTCGCTCGGCTCTTGACGGTGCTGGTAGTGGCTACGCCGGGCTGCCGCCATCGGGAGCCAGTCGCTTGGATGGCGTGGAGACACGGTGATGGCGCGTGCAGGTTAGTGGCTCTGGTCAGATCATTGGCTGGGTTAATCTGCTCCGGGGGTGGTGCACGTCCTGCGACTACGCCTGCAGTGGGGGCGGCCGAAGAATTGCGATCCGCCCCAGAGCAAGAATCACCGCCGTGGATGTGCCCCTCTGTTGGGCGGAGAGGTGCAGGAGGAATAATCTCTCTATCCGTACCTCGTGGAGTGTGGCAGCTAGGATGTTGCTAATGTTGTCCTTCGCCGGTGCCTCCTACTCCAACCGCGGGGGAGGTGGTAACAATGTTGCCTGTCTCGACCACGCCCCCTGCAACGCCCACATCTCCATCTGTCCCTGAGGTCCCTGCAACATCGGCGGTCGTGGCCGGCAGGGCCTTCGAGGTGGACGGGTGAGCTGTGGTACTGGACTTCTTCTTGGGCGCCATAGTTGATGGAGCCGCTAACGATGAAAATGGTGATGAATATGATGTGCTGCTTACGCTCTCAGGTTCACGCAAGTGCACGCCCCTACCTGGTGCACCAAAGATGTCGTTGGAATCCACGACCACCTATGGGGCCATGAGCCCCTTTCGGTTGGGCAGGGGGATGGGCACATTTCACAAAGAGCGGAGAAGCGCAACACAGCATGACAGATATCACACGGGCAGTTTTACCCAGGTTCGGGCTGCCGCGAGGCATAAAACCCCTGCTATGGTGGATTAATTGGTGGATAATGGCGGAATGTGTGGCATTCTTGTCCCGTAGGGTTGCCTCTGGGCGAGAGTGGCTACACGCATATGAGGACCCGAATGGCTGAATCCCCGAACCCTTTCTACAGTTGCCATGGGCCTCCTTTTATAGAGCAAGTGGTCACCACAATGGAAAATTCGTCTTCGTGTACTGATTTGATAGAAAATAGCGCTATCATACCTAATTCTATATGCGGACAGAGCACATTAAATGTGTCACTTAGTGTCACATCACATTGTGCCCGGCAAGCCTTGCCGGGCTGTTTTGCTAGCTTCGCGCAGACATGCTTGACACGTCTCAGTACGAGTGTCGTTTAGAGGTGTTTTCTGTAGGAAGTGGCTGTCATGTGGCAGGAAATAGACATTTAGTCACTTGGGGGCTTGAGTCTGCACTGATCGATGACTTTGTGTCATGGTGAGGTGGAGCGGTGAAGCCTTGGCGGGGTAATCCGCCCTTGCTGTTCCCGGCAAGCCTGTCGGGGCGGTCTAGAGGCTTATTTTCGGGGCAACCTTGCCCTCGCCGGGCTCTCCTGTCCGGCAAGGGAGGTTTTTCCTTTAGCTGCATCTTGCTCCACTAGCTTGATTTGGTCTCCTTGATCTGCACTCTGATTCTGCAAGGAGTTGATCTCTTATGCTTGGTCTTGGTCTTGGATGTTGCAATCTTATCCTTGGTCCTATGCATAGTCTAGGCAACAGAACAAGGGTTTGTTGCACCGACGTGTGCCCCCGAGCCTGGCCCGAACGCGCTGCTGGGCGTAGTTGGGGTAGGCCCTAACTAGTGCACATGTAGGAGGGTAGTAGTTATTCATCCTTTGAGACCTTCTTTGCTTCTTCATTAACTTGAGCCCAGGTTAGTTTCTGGCTCTCCCGTGCGTCGTGTAACGTCAATCGCAGTGGGCGAGACAACATGCCACAGCTTGTGGAGTACCCATGTCCCTTGTTCACGGGGCAGTAACCACCACCCCACGATCCTCCTTGCTCAGGCGTTTCTGCCACGTGTACTGCATGCACTGTGCAGGGTTGGTGGCGGATGCGGAGGGCATGGGTATGGGCCCCATGGCAGAAACCCAGGCATTGTGGATTGGAGAAGAGGTTCGACCTTGATTCTTCGGGCCGTTAATGGCGAGGGAGGAGCCAGACTGGTCGAACAGGGCGGCAACCTCCTCGGAAAAGTCTGGCCCCCTGCTCGCCTATAAAAGGGGATGCGGGGTGATACACTCTTCCATATCTCCTTTCCTCTCCATATCCGC
>NC_041385.1:299948713-299965123 GCF_002162155.2 Triticum dicoccoides | reverse complement strand
CATGGTCAGATGTCATGGGTCTGGCCCTGGTCCAATGGCAACGTGAACTTCTTCTCGACAACGCCTTCCTCCTCCTTCCGAAGATGCGGGAGCTGATCCCGCTGTGAGAGGAGGCGGAAGGGGGCGCGGTGAAGACCCACAAGTATAGGGGATCTATCGTAGTCCTTATCGATAAGTAAGAGTGTTGAACCTAACGAGGAGCAGAAGGAAATGACAAGCGGTTTTCAGTAAGGTTTTCTCTGCAAGCACTGAAGATTTAGGTAACAGATAGTTTTGTGATAAGATAATTTGTATCAGGTAACAAGCAATGAAAGTAAATAAAGTGCAGCAAGGTGTCCCAATCCTTTTCGTAGCAAAGGACAAGCCTGGACAATTTCTTATAATGAGAAAAGCACTCCCGAGGACATATCGGAATTATCGTCAAGCTAGTTTTCATCACGCTCATATGATTCGCGTTCGGTACTTTGATAATTTGATATGTGGGTGGACCGGTGCTTGGGTACTTCCCTTACTTGGACAAGCATACCACTTATGATTAACCCCTATTGCAAGCATCCGCAACTACAAAAGAAGTATTAAGGTAAACCTAACCATAGCATGAAACTAATGGATCCAAATCAGCCCCTTACGAAGAAACGCATAAACTAGGGTTTAAGCTTCTGTCACTCTAGCAAACCATCATCTACTTATTACTTCCCAATGCCTTCCTCTAGGCCCGAATAATGGTGAAGTGTCATGTAGTCGACGTTCACATACACCACTAGAGGAGAGACAACATACATCTCATCAAAATATCGAACGAATACCAAATTTACATGACTACTAATAGCAAGACATCACCCATGTCCTCAGGAACAAACATAACTACACACGAAGCATATTCATGTTCATAATCAGAGGGGTATTAATATGCATTAAGGATCTGAACTTATGATCTTCCACCAACTAAACCAATTAGCATCAACTACAAGGAGTAATCAACACTACTAGCAACCCACAGGTACCAATTAGTGGTTTTGATACAAGATTGGATACAAGAGATGAACTTGGGTTTTGAGAGGAGATGGTGCTGGTGAAGATGTTGATGGAGATTGACCCCTTCCCGATGAGAGGATTGTTGGTGATGACATGATGATGATTTCCCCCTCTCGGAGGGAAGTTTCCCCGGCAGAACAGCTCCGCCGGAGACCTAGATTGGTTCCGCCAAGGTTCCTCCTCGTGGCGGTGGAGTTTCGCCCGTAAGCTTGCTTATGATTTTTTCCAGGGTAAAAGCCTTCATATAGCAGAAGATGGGCACCGGAGGGCCACCAGGGGGCCCAGGAGATAGGGGGCACGCTCCAGATGTTTTCTTTGCTCAATAATTCTTATTAATTCCAAAAATAACTTCCATGGAGTTTCAGGATTTTTGGAGCTGTGCAGAATAGGTTTCCGATATTTGCTCCTTTTCCAGCCATAATTCCAGCTGCCAGCATTCCCCCTCTTCATGGTAAACCTAGTAAAATAAGAAAGAATAGCCATAAGTATTGAGACATAATGTGTAATAATAGCCCATAATGCAATAAATATTGATATAAAAGCATGATGCAAAAAGGACGTATCAACTCCCCAAAGCTTAGACCTCGCTTGTCCTCAAGTGGAAGCCGAAATCAAAAAATATGTCCACATGTTTATACATAGAGGTGTCGATAAAAATAAAATACGGACATGAGGGCATCATGATCATTCTTATAACAGCAACATATATAGATATTTGTCATATGGTTTCTTATGCTCAAGTAACAATTAATTCACAATGTCAAGTATGGTTCAAAAACTTCATTGAGAACTAACAAACTATAATCTCAGTCATTGAAGCAATAACAATTTATCATATGTATTCCTCCAGGGTTATGGTCTCAATAATATTAGTTTCAACATTGATAGGATTACATGAGATATAATGTTTGATTCTTTGACCGTTCACCACCCTCGGACTTGTGCCTTCGAAGTTATTGATTTTTATGGCACCGGAATGATAGACTTCGTCGATAACATAAGCACCTACCCATTTAGAGAGAAGTTTTCCTGCAAAAAATCTTAAACGAGAGTTGAATAGTAACACATAATCACCTACGTTAAACTCACGTTTTGTATCCTTTTGTCATGCCATCGTTTAACTTTTTCTTTGAACAGCTTGGCGTTCTCATAGGCTTGAGTTCTCCATTCATCAAGTGAGCTAATGTCAAACAACCTCTTCTTACCGGCAAGTTGAAGTCATAACTGAGCTCTTTAATAGCCAAATATGCTTTATGTTCAAGTTCAAGAGGTAAGTGACATGCTTTTCCATAAACTGTCTTATACGGAGACATACCCATAGGATTTTTATATGCAGTTCTATAGGCCCATAATGCATCATCAAATTTCTTATACCAATTCTTTCTAGATCTATTGACTGTCTTTTGCAAAATTAATTTGATCTCTCTATTGCTCAACTCTACTTGACCACTAGACTGCGGGTGATAAGGAGATGCAATTCTATGATTAACATCATACTTAGCAAGCATCTTACCGAAAGCACCATGAATAAAATGTGAACCACCATCAGTCATAAGATATCTAGGCACTCCAAACCTCGGAAAAATAACTTCCTTAAGCATCTTAATAGAAGTTTTATGATCAGCACTAGTAGTTGGAATAGCTTCTACCTAGTTAGTAATGTAATCAACAGCAACTAAAATGTGTGTATAACCATTAGAGGCAGGAAAAGGTCCCATATAATCAAAGCCCCAAACATCAAACGGTTCAATAACAAGAGAACAATTCTATCAGGACCCCGACTCAATGGCACACCGGTCTAGCATGTAACACCTCATATCACTTTGCGGCCACACGCACGGTATTCCCACGAGTGTCGCCTTACCAGGCCCGAGACCGTTTGCGCCTTTTGGCACACGTATATGGTAGTGTCGCTAGCATCCATATGACAAGGAGCCCGGGCTGACATGGCTAGTCGTGAACCCAAAGTGGCACTAACTTAAAGGGACAGGCATACATGACCCAGCAATGAACGTGTCGGTCATGAACAAGTGAATCTGGGCTGTAGCAACTGGGCTAGCAGGACTCCGGTAAACCGAGCTGTAGCGGGCTAACATGACTCCTGTAAACACCGTTTGACATTTCCCCGAAGGGACAGACACAGGAACAAAGAAGGACACATGCCGGCCAGCCTAAGTGTTCCGAAGCAGTAGCAAGCTACCAAGGCTCAGTGGAAGCACTAGGAGACATTTCCCGGTAAGAGAGGCTACCAAGGATAAACAACTAGATAGTCAGATCCCACACATACCAAGCATTTCAATAACATACACACAATATGCTCGATATGTGCAAATACAACATGGCATCACAACATGACTCTACAACTCAAGTATTTTATTCAATAGGCTCCGAGGAGCAAGATATTACAATCATTGGTCTCATGACCCAACATTCAAAGAGCACAAGTCAAAGCACAAGCGGAAGCTTAACATGTCTGAGTACAGACATCTACAAATGAAAAAGTCTGAGAAGCCTGACTATCAATAAGATCCTGCCAAGGGCACAAGATCGTAGCTGAGGTAACAAGCTAAACGTCAAAATCCATGCAAAACTACTAGTGAGACGGAAGTCTCTCTGCAAAAACATAAAATAGGCAAACGTGAGTACAAATGTACCCATCAAGACTTACATCAGATCTAACTACATATGCATCATTATCAACAAAGGGGATGGTGGGGTTTAACTGCAGCAAGCCAGCTTTGACTCAGTGGCTATCTTGTACTACGACTGCAAGTAACTCTTTTGAGGTGGCGCACACGAGTCCACATATTCACCATATCAATACAACACTATGGATCCGCTCCCGTCCCCCTACGAGAACGCCATCCATAGCACTCATGCTTATCTTGCGCATTTTAGAGTATCCACTTTCATTTGTCTATGAACTGTATAGGCAACCTAGAAGTCCTTTACCGCGGACACGGCTATTCGAATAGATAGTGTACTTCTTCACACACGCTCTCACCACTTATCGCCATTTACATGACATGTACTCGGCAACCTTCAAGCGGAAGCCCAACGCCGGTGTCGGCCACGACCTGACTAACCACACAAGTCTCTCGTCCAGGTATATCACCTATTCGGGTTCCATCTGCAAGGAGATCCAGCCGGGGTGTCACTCACGGCCCCAAATGATGTGTGCAAGATTCCCAAGCCCACCACGACAGGTGGATCTACGCTTGGTACACCGTGCCATGATGCCTAGTCTGACCGAAGCCCACCTGTACCGGGTGCCACTTGGTAGACTACTAACACTACCTACAAACACCAGAAACTATTTGCAACTCCTGGACAGAGATCTAGTTGATTAATAAGTCGAGAGAGCTTGGAGTATCCGGAGCCCAATGTGTGGTAGTAACTGATCATGGATCACAAACACAGAGCTCAGTTCCTGAGGATGGTTTCAATGAGACAACCCACCATGTATTCCTACATGGCCTCTCACCGCTACCTTTACCAAATCGTGTTCACACACTTAACTCACACACAGCAGGACATGTTCATCACCATTCCAATTCATCCCCGATGAATCAGACCTGACTCAACTCTAAGCAGTAGCAGGCATGACAAACAAGCATGAATTAGTAGGCACATCAGGGCTCAAACAACTCCTACTCATGCTAGTGGGTTTCATCTATTTACTGTGGAGATGACAGGTCATGCAGAGGAAAGGGGTTCAACTACCGCAACATGTAACACTTGAATCGTTGTTGTCCTAATTCAGTAAAAGAGAGCAGGAGCGAGAGAGTGGGATTGTATCGGAATGAACAAGGGGGTTTTGCTTGTCTGGCACTTCTGAAGATAGTCGAGCTCTTCATCAGTGTCATCGAACTCATCGTCGGTATGTCGTCTAATGAGAGGGGACAAACACCGGCAACAGAGAAGGAACACAATCAATACAATGCAACAATATGATGCATGAGTGTGACATGGCAATATGCTGTAGTTTGAGCTAATGCAACTAGCAACCAGATTGAATGAAGTTGGTTTGAATCCAAGATTCAGATTCAAACTCCATATGTGGATATTTAAATGCCATTTATATTATTTGTGCTAAACAGCAGTTATAAGTTGTTCTCACATGCATGAAAATGGTACAGATGGATGGATTGGATTTTTTTTGATCATTTTTCATATATAATTTATTACATTTGGAGCTACGGTTGAATTTCTATGATTTTTAGAAGTTTATACTATTTTCTGAAATTTTCTGAAATATAACTAATCCAGAAAATGACTTATTGCGTCAGCATTAGGTCATGCTGACATCAGCAGGTCAGCAGACCCGGCCAAGGTCAAACCTGACCAGTGGGGCCCACTGATCAGTGACACAAAGTCAGCTACAGAGGCTAACATGTGGGACCCGCTCAAAGCTGACGTGGCCAGTCAAAGTTGACAGGCGGGGCCCACTGCGATTAGTGCTGACCTAGAAGAGAAATTAAACTAATTAGTTTAGGCGATGGGGCCCACATGGCAGTGGATCTAGGGGTGGTTAGCTGGGTCATTAGCTACTAATGACTTAGCCACGTCGGACGCGTCGGCGGTTAGACAACAGCGACCACGGCTCGCGGCGGCGACGCTCGGAATCGAGCTGCGGGCGGTGGTTTGGCGCGCTGGGAGTACTGGGGAGGAGCTCTTGCTCGTCCGCATCCAATGGACCGGGCGGGAGGCTGCGGGGTGGTCAGGAGCAACGCCGGCAGTAAGCGAGGCGGCGGCCGAAGCTACGGCACCACAGGCGCAAGGACCGCAGCGCGCTAGCGAGCAAGCTGATGGCCGTGTGGGGCTCTTGGGAGCTCCCTGAGCACGCCTGCATGCTCGGGTTAGCCAGGCGGGGCTGCTAGCAATGGTGAGGACGGACGCAGCACCGACGAGCTTCGGTGAGGACGGGGAGTAGCGCTAAGGCACATAATCGAGCGAGAGGACGAAGGGGAAACGGAGTGGAGTTCACGGCGGACATGCGGAGTAGATCAGCGGGCTCGGGGAGGCACGGACGGTGACTCAACGGCGATGGCGATCCGGCGCCATGCGCAGAGAAGACGGTCGATGGCGTCGCTGCGGTTCGTCTCAGCTCGTGTGCTTCAACTTGGAGTAGCATCGGGACGTCTCAGAGCTTGTGGGCATGGAGGAGGGGAGAGGAAGGGCCGGTGGCCAAGGTGAACGACGACGGTGGCAACGGCCGTGTTCGGGTTTGCTCGGGAGAGGGGCTAGAGGGCGAGGGAGAGAGCAGAGAGTGAGGGGGAAGTGAGAGGGGGCCTCGGGCGTCTGCAGACATGAGGGAGAGGCAGGAGGTGGCAAGCAGGAGCTGGAGCCTACGTGCGTGGGCGCTCTCTCGCGGCGATAGTAGCAGCTTTGGGGTGAGGGGAGGAAGACGACAGGAAGTTGCGGCGGGCTGGGCCAGAAGTGTTGGGCCGCACAGGGGCCGAGCCAGCCAGGTAGGTCCAGGTAAACCATTTTTTTCCTTTTGTTCTTTCTGTTTTCTATTTCTGACTTTTTGTTTTGATTTCATTTTTATACCAAATCATTTTTATATTCAAGGCCACATTATAATTTCTAGAATTATTGGAGTTATATTTAACATATATCAAATATAAATTCAATGCAAATAATTATTGGATTAACTCAAATGCCGAAAATAAATATTTCTGAGACTCCAAACATATTGGTTTGAATTTTATCTCTTGCCAATATTTCAGGAGAACAAGAGGAACTTTTTCTTGGACTCATTTGATGAGATTTAAATGTTGATTATTTTTGAGCTGATTTTTGAGGGTTTCAACTAACCTCAATTCAAGTTTCAGAAATTTAAACATGATGCATGGCTACTTATGCAGAGTCAGGCAAGGGCTAAGCTAGGGCTGTGACAAATTCGTAGGCATTTCTTGACGTCTACTAATATTACCAATTCTTTGACCTTCATCAAAAGACAAGAAGAACTTACGAGCATCTTTGAAGAGAGTAGGCGAATAAAAACCAGATTGCAATACCTTATGTGCAGTTCTATCTCCAGCGTGGTGTCCTCCGTATGGTTCAGAGTGACACTTGAGTAGGATCTGTTCCTGTTCATGCTCGGGTAAACAATGTCTAATAACACCATCTACTCCTTATTTATAAAGGTGTGGGTCATCCCAGAAGTAATGTCTTAAATCATAAAAGAACTTTTTCTTTTGCTGGTTAGCATAATGTGATTAGCATAAATTTAGCATACCAAGGAGTAGATGGTGTGATTAGCATAAGGTGGTATAAATTTAGCAACAATGTGATTAGCATAATCAGCATACCAAGGAGTAGTACGAGAAGCATTAACGACCGCTAATTGTTCATCAAGAAAGCTAACATCAATAGGTAGTGGGTCATCAAGAACATTCTCTAGCATAGACAAGTTGTCTGCAATAGGGTTCTCAGCTCCCTTTCTATCAATAATATGCAAATCAAATTCTTGGAGCAAGAGAACCCATCTAAAGAGTCTAGGCTTAGCATCTTTCTTTTCCATAAGATATTTAATAGCAGCATGATCAGTGTGAATAGTAACTTTTGAATCAAAAATATAAGGTCTGAACTTATCACAAGCAAATACGATAGCTAAGAACTCCTTTTCAGTAGTAGCATAATTTCTCTGGGCAGTATCAAGAGTTTTACTAGCATACTGGATAGCATTCAATTTCTTATCGACTCTTTGCCCTAGAACAGCACCTACAGCATAATCACTAGCATCACAATAATTTAAAAAGGTAAATTCCAATCAGGAGGCTGAATAATAGGTGCAGTGATCAAAGCTTTCTTAACTATTTCAAATGCTTCTACACAATCATCATCAAAGATAAAAGGAATATCTTTTTGCAATAAATTAGTCAGAGGCCTAGAGATTTTATAAAAGTCCTTGATGACCCTCCTATAAAAACCGGCATGACCAAGGAGATTTCTTATACCTTTTATGTCCTTGGGACATGGCATCTTTTCAATAGCATCAACTTTAGCTTTATCAACTTCAATACCTCTATCGGAAATCTTATACCCCAAGACAATGCCTTCATTAACCATAAAGTGGCACTTTCCCAATTCAAGACGAGACTAGTGTCTTCACATCTCTGCAAAACTCGATCAAGGTTGCTCAAGCAATCATCAAAAGAGGATCCATAAACGGAGAAATCATCCATGAATACTATCACGACCGGGTTTTCCGGATATAAATTTCCAGAAAAGACCGTCGTGCTCATCAGCCCCAGGATTACTGTTAGCTGATGAGGCTCCAACTTGATACAGAAATTCCAAGCAAAATACAAAATATGTAGTACAAGACCATTCTGGCCTGTGAGTACAACAAATGGTTTCTAGTGGTTGATGGCGGAAGCAGTTTGTGGATCATCAGTGTCTATGGGACTCCATTTCCCACAGGAACAGCTGACCAGGTTAACTCCTATCTTCGCGAGGCTGCTACCTCCATTGTGTGGGTTCCGGGGCTGTCATCGCGTCGCTCCTCTCCGTGCAAGAAAATCTGGCCAAGACAATAGCCAGGGACAAGCCAGTGAGTACTTTGAATGTACTCGCAAACATTATGAACACAGGTATAATATAACAATGATGTGCTGAAAATATTTTATGCTCATGACGTCAGTCAAAAATAGTAAATAAAATTCTGATGCGTGCAGGCGGTTATTTGTAAAAATGCAATAACATAGTAGTATTAAAATTTATGAAATAAATAACAAGCAATGCCACAGTCGGGTGTCTGAGCGACACCACATAAAGGGCTTTAAAAGAAATGCCACAGTCGGGCATCTGAGCGACACCACATAAAGGGCTTTAAAAGAAATGCCACAGTCGGGCGTCTGAGCGACACCACATAAAGGGCTTTAAAAGAAATGCCACAGTCGGGCGTCTGAGCGACACCACATAAAGGGCTTTAAAAGAAATGCCACAGTCGGGCGTCTGAGCGACACCACATAAAGGGCTTTAAAAGAAATGCCACAGTCGGGCATCTGAGCGACACCACATAAAGGGCTTTAAAAGAAATGCCACAGTCGGGCGTCTGAGCGACACCACATAAAGGGCTTTAAAATAAACAATCATAATGAATATCCCGGAGGTAGAACCATCCCAGAGATACTCGATAATAACAATAATATCACGGGTTAGTCAACAATAATAATAATCATAATTATCACAAGTCACAGGTAGTAGTTCCAGTTCTGGTTAACAGTTTCACCTCCGAAGACCGACACTAAGACCGACACCTGACCCATCCCAGACTGTAATCCTTAACCATGGACACGACTATTCGAATAGGTTTAATCTCTGCAGAGGGTGTACTCTTTACCCATGAGTAACGGATTTCTTTAGTCCATCTGGTCTAATTCCGTCTATGGTCTTTTTGTTGAAAACACACCTAACTTGCACACACCAGCTTATCTCGCACGTGTCTGGAATCACCCACGACACCTGTTAAGCAAGCTCTAAGTGGGGAGGCTACAACCTCGCGTAGCATGGGATCAAATTTATATCGCGCGCTCTAAGGGATGGCCTCCCCTCTCGGTCCCAACCGGAAACACCCATGCCCCCGGACCAGGTGGCCTACCTACCAGCTACAACCGGTATCTTCCACCATGGCCTCTCTATACGGTGTGTGCTAGAAAGAGTTTGACAACTTACTGAACCATACTCTACTTGCTGTAGAGACGAGTGGTAGTACGAAACAAGTATGGGGGTTACTAGAACAAGACTCGATCTACGGTCGACTCAGGAGGTTTAAGTATTCCCTGCATGATTAGTATAACGAATATATTTCATCCAATAGAGTCACCGCTCATATCACCTTACCATGCCATACCAGACATAACCGTCCCGACGGAGACCGGCGACAAACTCATGCCTACCCAAGGCAGAGGTTTTCCCGGGTCCCTACCGGTATGCATGCAAAGCACATGAGGGTGATTATCATCACAAGTGTGTCCATTTCCAACAGCATGGAAATCAATAACATGCACCCATGCATATGATCATGTCACATGATATAACAAGTCCTTCGAAATGCGGTCGTGTTATAAATATATCAATGATCACACCAAAAATACTATGCCGGGATTCAGAATGCTTGCCTTCAATGTGTGGAAAGGCAGGGTGCACTCCAAAACTTGAAACATTTCTCCTCTCTTCAAAAATCCTATTTTAGCAATATAAAAGAATTAACACACAAAATAAAAACAGCACCAAAAGTTGTTCTGAATTTTTTTAAAATAAATCTTAAAATAAACTAGGTTAAATTTGAGAGAGGTAGGAAAAAGAATCAATTCATTTGGAGTTATATTTAAAAAGTTATAGACAGTCAAAGCTGTGGTCAAAATCTGTTATTTAAAATAAAATAGAAAAGAAAACGTTTCGGAGGGGAATACGCTTTCGGTGCAGAGGAGGCGTACTTGAGGCTTTACGCCTCCACTTAACCACGTGGACCGGTGCGGGGGTCACTGACAGTGGGTCCAGGGGGCCCACTGGTCAGGTTTGACTATTCTTCTCCCTCCTCTTCCTCTGTCCCGAGCCGAGGCGGGGCGTCCGGCGATCGTCGCCGGCGAACGGCGTTTCTTCGAGGGCATCTGAGCACAGGGATGGATCCGCCACTCCTAGGCGGTCCTTCCGGTGGTCGCAGGGTCGTCGGGGGTGGAGGGAGTCGCCGGCGGCGAGCTCCGTGGTGGAGGGGGCTTCGGTGACAAAGTGGTTTTGAGGCGGCGGTGGTTCCCGATCAAAATCGAGTAGGGGGAAGGGTTCACGGGAGGATGAGGAGGTTTCTGGCGAAGAGAACGGAGAGGGGGAGGCCCTGGTGGTGCCGGAATGGCCGGGGCAGTGGCGGTGGCTGCAGTCGCCGGAGATGAGGAAGGAGCCCTCCCCGGGTCGATTGGATGCCAAAGGGGGTCCTCGGGAGGTGGCTTGGGACTGCCTGCGTGCGGAGATGAGCTCGGGGCTCCTTATATAGGCGAGTCGAGGCAGTTCAGCAGCGGCCGCGGATAAGCTTCCGGCGAACCGATGTTCTGTAGCAGCAGGGCATCGTGGCGGCGATGAGCGCTAGAGGACATGGCTGCGGATGAGCTCGCGCTGCTCCAGGGGCCAGGTGGCGAGCGGGAGGGGTTTGGGCGGCGCTGCCCATGGCTGGAGCCACTGCGGACGCCGGAGTGCCGCCAAGAATGCCCTGGCGGCGGCGCTATAGCGTGCCAGGGTGGTTTGGCGCGATGCTGCGAGGCGGGGAGTGCGTGGCGAGGTGCTGCCGTGTGGGCCAAAGCCAGGGGGCCAGCGTGTCGGCTCGGGCGCGGCATCATGCAATACGCGCGCTCTGGGCGCGTCCAGTGCACGCACGGGACATGTTCGACACAATGCCGCGGCATGCTACAGGTTGCAGGTGAGGTTGGGGTTTACCAGATCGAGGTTAGGAGCAACTGGGAGTCTAGTGGACATGCTAGTTTGATCAGAGGTGCAAGTTCACAGTGAAATGCCAAAACTCATGTCAAAACAGATCATGCCCATAAGGTGTTTGACAAAATGCTAAGGGCACTTAGGCAGGTCTTAGGTTGGCCCAAAACTCCAGATGGTGGTCTCTTCAGATGTACAAGAGGGTGGTGGGGTTAGTTGGTCAAATGCAGCAACTTGTTAGAGCAAGTTTTGCAAAACTACAATTCTGGACAGGAAATAAATGACATTATTTCATGAACCAAAAATATGCCAATGGGTGCATGCTCCTGGACTTAAAGGTTTGGCAAGGGGGACTACCAGTAGAAAAAGTAATCATGGATATAGGAGCAACTAAAATGGTGGTTGCTGTACAAATCCTCAAATTGGACCAGAATGGAAAGGAGGTTGATTCGCTCAAAAATTTCAAAGAACAACCCTGGATTTTTGCATATAATGGAATCATATGTTTCTACTGACATCCCATAATTTTGGTGGAGGCTAGAAAGAATTATTTAGAAGGGTTGTAGTGCAAATTGCACTCTGGACCAGAGAAGGAAAAATTGATGCAGAGCTCAAATTATTACATAAATAAAAGATATTTTTGTACAAAAGTGATTTCAAAACATCACATGACATCTCCAAATTTTGGTTGGAATTTTAAGTGAATTTATCAAATGGTTGTAGTTCAAATAAGGCCATTTAACCTTGAAAATCCATTCTTCAAGAAAATAAAGATCAAGCAATTAAATTAGTTAATTAGTTATACTGATAAAAGGATAGTTTTTCTTGAGAGGTTAAACAAGTCCAATAACATATTTGAAAAGTTTTCTCTTTGGGAAAAACTCATCATAACAGGGAAGGAAATGATTTAAAAATCAAAATGGAGCTCAGAAATTCAAAGTTTTAATTCCTGGCAAAATTTTAATTCATTAAAACAAGGCCAAAATTTTGGGGTGTCACAACACTAACCCCCTTAAGAAAAATCTCGTCCTCGAGATTTGTTAAAAACTGTGTTAAGAAAAAAATTACGCAATAAAGATGTGGCTTTAGTGAGAGGGCAATAAGTGGTGAAAAACCACAGTGTGAAAACTGGTGCTGCGTGGAAAAGTCTACGGTTCGGGACAAAAACGCGAGATTTCTACGCTGGATATAAATTTAGAATAATTTCTAAATTTAAATATACGCTGGTCGTACCCGAGAGCACAGTGCTGTCTCTGGCCGACGGGTGGACCCGGGGCCCACTGTCAGCCTCTTCTTCTCCCTCTGGCTCTTTCTTCTTCCTCTCTCCCGCGCGCTTTCTCCACCGGCGACGCCTAGTGTGTAGGGCATCTAGGCCGTACCGTGGTAGTGCGCGGCGTGCTAGCTGCCGGTGTAGCGTGCACTCACCTCGCGGGCCAGCGTGCTGTCGGCACTGCTCGCGGATTCGACTCCGAACACCGGCGATCGGCGACGAGCGGTGTTGGTGGACTTCGCCCACCGTACACCGAGCTCGAGCTATAAAACGGCCGAGGTGCCTCTCTCTTCTCCCTCACACCTGGCCTCACTTCTCCTCCTCCTCCCTCCATTACTGCTTACAAAAGCTCGGGTTAGGCTCTAATGGCGGAGGCGATGCCGGACTGGTTTGCGGTCCTGATATGCGGAGGGCTGGCGACGCTGCTGGAGCTCTCTGCGCTCCTGTGCGCGATGATCCTCGACGATCGTCGCGACGCTGCTGCTCGGGTGTTGGCTCTCCGTGGTGGTGGTGATCATGACGAGTAGATGGGGTGTGCCGGGTGCTAACTGTTGTTAGGGGGGGTGATTAGCTGGATGTAACGCCGTTGCAAAGTTTTGCAAACAGTGTATGTGTTCGAATGGTAATGGTTGTGAGTCTGCTGCCTGGTGCTGTGTGAAGCTAATAAATCCACGCCGTGAGAAAGTGTAGATGTAGCAACTTAGGGAAAAGAAATCTCACTCCAGAATTTTTGCGAGGAAAAACAGTTAATTTAAAGGAGTATAAACTACAACAAAAACTACATACATTAGTAGCAGCCAAAAATTTGACTCGTCGTACAAACTCAGGATATCACGCATAGGTCACCCACATAAATAAATGTTGCAAATAATGAACACTGCAGCGACGTCTAAAATGGAAATGGTAACTGGACGGGGTCCTGATAAAATGTCTCTGGTAAAGGGATACACTTCTCTTCTATCGGGGAAAGTGGATTGACCAGTCGATGCACGTGTCTTTCCTGGTCGGGCTTTAGTGCTCTGCCGATGGCGATCTGAGGATTTAAATCTGCGAGGCTCTGGAGATAATCCATCACTCGCTGGTTCAAATGCTCTTGAGCGATGATGTACTGGATAAGGTTGGCTAGAACTGGGTCTCTCTCAATACGCCCACCGGGAAAAGACGTAACTTCTCCGGGTGCTGCACGGCTCGGAAAGTAATAATATCCTCGTTCGTGGGCATAGGGTACTGCGGATCAAATACGAGCAATCGCTTCTTTCGCAGCAGCTTCTATGGCCAAGTGTGGGGTTGGCATAGATTTCCCCACGAAGGAAACTTCTGTTGGATCTTGGTTGGGGTCTACAGGAGGAATGTGTACTGCTGCCCAATATTCCGAGGTGGATGGGGTGATTCTAGATTTGAACAGCTCGTACTGGGGTGGCTGGGTAGAACCCATGGTACTGCGGGTAAAATCCCACAATATTTTGACAAAGCTACCTGGGGTTGCATCTGGGGTTCTCAGATGAATGCTGGGGCTCGGCATGACAGGAAAAGTTGTGAGTGTGGTGCACAAGGTGAGGGTTGCTGGGTAAGGTCACAAGGTGGCCTTTATATAGCAATGGAGCCGGATCATTTTACCGTGGTGAAAGGTAATAAATCTGCCAGCTTAGCTCCAAAGGTCAGGTCAGTGTCAGAGATACACATATCTCATATAGAGACGTGTTACTGTGGTTGTCGTCGGGTTGGTTTTGGTAGTTGTGCCCGGAAAATGTGCAACTATGCGCTGACAAAGAAAATACGCAAGGCTACCACTAAAGCAGAGGCACAACGACAGGCTGCGCTAATATACATGGTCGCACGATTACAAAGTGAGGATACACTGAGACTTGGTACTACTCATACGGCTTAGTCTACTTCGTTTATGTCTAAACGGGCGTGCCTGGTGGATGTTGAGGCTTCTCCACGTGTCTCACTGCCGGGATTAGTCGGAGATGGCGGAGGAACTGCAGGGTCGGGGTAGTGATGATGACGAGTGTGCTCCCAAAAGGCGACGAAGCACTTCTGGGTCATCAAAGCATCTCGGCTGATGGCTGGAGCTGATCTCGGGGTCTCGATCGGTTGTCCAAACAGCACGACTAGGTTGTCGGCGTTGGGCTCATTTTCTCTTCTAGCTGGGGTTCGACGAACTAGCTCTCCACGAGCTGCGATCAGATCAATGGTGATCTGGTCGAATAGTGCCTCTAGTGCACTTACATAGCGCACTAGGTGCAACAATGCGGGGTCCGTCTCGTGATCTCCGTTGGCAACTTGGGGTGGTCTACCATACCCTTCGCGTCTGGGGTAGTAGTGGAACGAGCGACAGTTAACTCTGGGCGACAAGTGCCTGAGATGAACTATAGCCTCTCGAGCGGCTAGTTGAATGGCTTGTGGCTCAAAGGAAGTTGTTCGTCCGGTGAACCTGTAGGGGCGTTCGGGTGCTAGACCCCTACCGTAGATGTGCATAGTGGCCCAGAATTGGCGGTCCTCACCGCTCATGGGTCCTTGGTACACAACATATTCTGGTGGCTCCTCTAACGCATAGGCACGACGGGTGAGGTTTGCGAGGATGGTCACAAAACCTCCAAGGTTGGTTGCTGTGGTCTCGTTGTGCACGACAGGGCCAGGCATTGTGGCTCGGTTTGGGGTAGCGGTTGTGCTGTGCTGGGTTGAGACTAGCGTGCCCTTTTTATAGGAAAAAGGGGACGGAGTCTTCCTCCGCACGCTTGCGAATGGGGCACCTTGGGTGCTGTTCACTGGTGTGCGATCGACAGGCTAGGCTGATAGGTTGGGCACCGACTGCCAAAAGTGTCGGGATTACTGTGTGGCTATCTTGCACGAGAAGCTTGGCTGGGGTTTGGTTAAGGTCTAGTGGGTTGGTTTGCCTAAGTTTATTGACCAGGCTAAGATAGGATTAGCCAATGGTCAGCCTGGCTCTGATACCAAGTCTGTCACGACCGGGTTTTCCGGATATAAATTTCCAGAAAAGACCGTCGTGCTCATCAGCCCCAGGATTACTGTTAGCTGATGAGGCTCCAACTTGATACAGAAATTCCAAGCAAAATACAAAATATGTAGTACAAGACCATTCTGGCCTGTGAGTACAACAAATGGTTTCTAGTGGTTGATGGCGGAAGCGGTTTGTGGATCATCAGTGTCTATGGGACTCCATTTCCCACAGGAACAGCTCACCAGGTTAACTCCTATCTTCGCGAGGCAGCTATCTCCATTGTGTGGGTTCCGGGGCTGTCATCGCGTCGCTCCTCTCCGTGCAAGAAAATCTGGCCAAGACAATAGCCAGGGACAAGCCAGTGAGTACTTTGAATGTACTCGCAAACATTATGAACACAGGTATAATATAACAATGATGTGCTGAAAATATTTTATGCACATGACGTCAGTCAAAAATAGTAAATAAAATTCTGATGCGTGCAGGCGGTTATTTGTAAAAATTCAATAACATAGTAGTATTAAAATTTATGAAATAAATAACAAGCAATGCCATAGTCGGGCGTCTGAGCGACACCACATAAAGGGCTTTAAAAGAACTGCCACAGTCGGGCGTCTGAGTGACACCACATAAAGGGCTTTAAAAGAAATGCCACAGTCGGGCGTCTGAGCGACACCACATAAAGGGCTTTAAAAGAAATGCCACAGTC
>NC_041385.1:299931923-299948197 GCF_002162155.2 Triticum dicoccoides | reverse complement strand
AGGGCTTTAAAAGAAATGCCATAGTCAGGCGTCTGAGCGACACCACATAAAGGGCTTTAAAAGAAATGCCATAGTCGGGCGTCTGAGCGACACCACATAAAGGGATTTAAAAGAAATGCCACAGTCGGGCGTCTGAGCGACACCACATAAAGGGCTTTAAAATAAACAATCATAATGAATATCCCGGAGGTAGAACCATCCCAGAGATACTCGATAATAACAATAATATCACGGGTTAGTCAACAATAATAATAATCATAATTATCACAAGTCACAGGTAGTAGTTCGAGTTCTGGTTAACAGTTTCACCTCCGAAGACCGACACTAAGACCGACACCTGACCCATCCCAGACTGTAATCCTTAACCATGGACACGGCTATTCGAATAGGTTCAATCTCTGCAGAGGGTGTACTCTTTACCCACGAGTAACGGATTTCTTTAGTCCATCTGGAATAATTCTGTCTACGGTCTTTTTGTTGAAAACACACCTAACTTGCACACACCAGCTTATCTCACACTTGTCTGGAATCACCCACGACACCTGTTAAGGAAACTCTAAGTGGGGAGGCTACAACCTCGCGTGGCATGGGATCAAATTTATATCGCGCGCTCTAAGGGGTGGTCTCCCCTCTCGGTCCCAACCGGAAACACCCATGCCCCCGGACCAGGTGGCCTGCCTACCAGCTACAACCGGTATCTTCCACCATGGCCTCTCTATACGGTGTGTGCTAGAAAGAGGTTGACAACTTACTGAACCGTACTCTACTTGCTGTAGAGACGAGTGGTAGTACGAAACAAGTATGGGGGTTACTGGAACAAGACTCGATCTACGGTCGACTCAGGAGGTTTAAGTATTCCCTGCATGATTAGTATAACGAATATATTTCATCCAACAGAGTCACCGCTCATATCACCTTACCATGCCATACCAGACATAACCGTCCCGACGGAGACCGGCGACAAACTCATGCCTACCCAAGGCAGAGGTTTTCCCGGGTCCCTGCCGGTATGCATGCAAGGCACATGAGGGTGATTATCATCACAAGTGTGTCCATTTCCAACAGCATGGAAATCAATAACATGCACCCATGCATATGATCATGTCACATGAAATAACAAGTCCTTCGAAATGCGGTGGTGTTATAAATATATCAATGATCACACCAAAAATACTATGCCAGGATTCAGAATGCTTGCCTTCAATGTGTGGAAAGGCAGGGTGCACTCCAAAACTTGAAACATTTCTCCTCTCTTCAAAAATCCTATTTTAGCAATATAAAAGAATTAACACACAAAATAAAAACAGCACCAAAAGTTGTTCTGAATTTTTTTAAAATAAATCTTAAAATAAACTAGGTTAAATTTGAGAGAGGTAGGAAAAAGAATCAATTCATTTGGAGTTATATTTAAAAAGTTATAGACAGTCAAAGCTGTGGTCAAAATCTGTTATTTAAAATAAAACAGAAAAGAAAACGTTTCGGAGGGGAATACGCTTTCGGTGCAGAGGAGGCGTACTTGAGGCTTTACGACTCCACTTAACCACGTGGACCAGTGTGGGGGTCACTGACAGTGGGTCCAGGGGGCCCACTGGTCAGGTTTGACTATTCTTCTCCCTCCTCTTCCTCTGTCCCGAGCCGAGGCGGGGCGTCCGGCGATCGTCGCCGGCGAACGGCGTTTCTTCGCGGTCATCTGAGCGCAGGGATGGATCCGCCACTCCTAGGCGGTCCTTCCGGTGGTCACAGGGTCGCCGGGGGTGGAGGGAGTTGCCGGCGGCGAGCTCCGTGGTGGAGGGGGCTTCGGTGACAAAGTGGTTTTGAGGCGGCAGTGGTTCCCGATCAAAATCGAGTAGGGGGAAGGGTTCACGGGAGGATGAGGAGGTTTCTGGTGAAGAGAACGGAGAGGGGGAGGCCCTGGTGGTGCCGGAATGGCCGGGGCAGTGGCGGCGGCTGCAGTCGCCGGAGATGAGGAAGGAGGCCTCCCCGGGTCGATTGGCTGCCAAAGGGGGTCCTCGGGAGGTGGCTTGGGACTGCCTGCGTGTGGAGATGAGCTCGGGGCTCCTTATATAGGCGAGTCGAGGCAGTTCAGCGGCGACCGCGGATAAGCTTCCGGCGAACCGATGTTCTGTAGCAGCAGGGCATCGTGGCGGCGATGAGCGCTAGAGGACATGGCTGCGGATGAGCTCGCGCTGCTCCAGGGGCCAGGTGGCGAGCGGGAGGGGTTTGGGTGGCGCTGCCCATGGCTGGAGCCACTGCGGACGCCGGAGTGCTGCCAAGAATGCCCTGGCGGCGGCGCTATAGCGTGCCAGGGTGGTTTGGCGTGATGCTGCGAGGCGGGGAGTGCGTGGCGAGGTGCTGCCGTGTGGGCCAAAGCCAGGGGGCCAGCGTGTCGGCTCGGGCGCGGCATCATGCAATACGCGTGCTCTGGGCGCGTCCAGTGCACGCACGGGACATGTTCGACACAATGCCACGGCATGCTACAGGTTGCAGGTGAGGTTGGGGTTTACCAGATCGAGGTTAGGAGCAACTGGGAGTCTAGTGGACATGCTAGTTTGATCAGAGGTGCAAGTTCACAGTGAAATGCCAAAACTCATGTCAAAACAGATCATGCCCATAAGGTGTTTGACAAAATGCTAAGGGCACTTAGGCAGGTCTTAGGTTGGCCCAAAACTCCAGATGGTGGTCTCTTCAGATGTACAAGAGGGTGGTGGGGTTAGTTGGTCAAATGCAGCAACTTGTTAGAGCAAGTTTTGCAAAACTACAATTCTGGACAGGAAATAAATGACATTATTTCATGAACCAAAAATATGCCAATGGGTGCATGCTCCTGGACTTAAGGGTTTTGCAAGGGGGACTACCAGTAGAAAAAGTAATCATGGATATAGGAGCAACTAAAATGGTGGTTGCTGTACAAATCCTCAAATTGGACCAGAATGGAAAGGAGGTTGATTCACTCAAAATTTTCAAAGAACAACCCTGGATTTTTGCATATAATGGAATCATATGTTTCTACTGACATCCCATAATTTTAGTGGAGGCTAGAAAGAATTATTTAGAAGGGTTGTAGTGCAAATTGCACTCTGGACCAGAGAAGGAAAAATTGATGCAGAGCTCAAATTATTACATAAATAAAAGATATTTTTGTACAAAAGTGATTTAAAAACATCACATGACATCTCCAAATTTTGGTTGGAATTTTAAGTGAACTTATCAAATGGTTGTAGTTCAAATAAGGCCATTTAACCTTGAAAATCCATTCTTCAAGAAAATAAAGATCAAGCAATTAAATTAGTTAATTAGTTATACTAATAAAAGGAAAGTTTTTCTTGAGAGGTTAAACAAGTCCAATAACATATTTGAAAAGTTTTCTCTTTGGGAAAAACTCATCATAACAGGGAAGGAAATGATTTAAAAATCAAAATGGAGCTCAGAAATTCAAAGTTTTAATTCCTGGCAAAATTTTAATTCATTAAAACAAGGCCAAAATTTTGGGGTGTCACAAATACCTCACAAATCTTTTCACAAAAGTTAGAGAATATAGCCATCATACATCTTTGAAAGGTAGCAGGTGCATTACATAAACCAAAAGGCATACGTCTATAAGCAAAAGTACCAAAAGGTCAAATAAAAGTAGTTTTTGATTGATCCTCTGCTGACACAGGTATTTGAGAGAAACCAGAATAACCATCTAGACAGAAACGTGTGTGTTTGGATAGTCTTTCTAGCATTTGTTCAACAAAAGGTAAAGGGTAATAATCTTTCTTAGTAACTTTATTTAATTTACGGAAATCAATTACCATCCTATCACCTGTGATAATTCTTTCGGGATCAATTCATCTTTATCATTAGGAACAACAGTAATACCTCCCTTTTTAGGAAAACAATGAACAGGACTTACCGATTCACTATCAGCAACGGGATAAATTATACCTGCCTCAAGGAGCTTTAGTATCTCCTTTCTTACCACTTCTTTCATCTTAGGATTTAGTCGTCTTTGAGGATGTCTAACTGGTTTGGCATCTTTCTCCACTTTAATTTTGTGTTGGCATAGAGTGGAACTAATGCCCTTAAGATCATCCAGAGTATATCCAATAGTAGCACGGTGCTTCTTCAGAGTTTTCAATAATCTTTCTTCTTCTTGCTCTGAAAGGTTAGCACTAATAATAACAGGATATATTTTATTTTCGTCAAGATAAGCATACTTAAGATTATCAGGTAATGGTTTGAGCTCAAACACAGGATCACCCTTGGGTGGAGGGGGATCCCCTAGGATTTTAACAGGAAAGTTGTGTTTCGGAATAGGACCCTGTTGAAGGAACACTTCATCTATTTCCCTTCTTTCATTCATAAACATATCATTTTCATGGTCTAGCAAATATTGTTCTAACGGATCAGTAGGAGGCACGGCAATAGAAGCAAGACCAATAATCTCATCCTTACTAGGTGACTCTTTATCACAAGGTTGTCTATGAAACTTAGCAAAATTAAACTCATGAGACATATCTCCTAAGTCTACTGTAACAACATCCTTTTTGCAATCAATCCTAGCATTAACAGTATTCAAGAAGGGTCTACCAAAAATAATGGGACAAAAGACATCTTGTGGGGAACCAAGAACAAGAAAATCAGCAAGATATTTAACCTTCCCACACAAGACTTCGACATCTCTAACAATCCCTACTGGCTCAATGGTGTCCTTATTGGCAAGCTTAATAGTAACATCAATATCTTCTATTTCAGCGGGTGCAATATCATGCATAATTTCTTTATATAAGTCATAGGGTATTGCACTAGCACTAGCACCCATATCACATAAGCCATGATAGCAATGATCTCATATTTTAACAGAAATAACAGGCATGCCTACAACAGGTCTATGTATCTTAGCATCTGGTCTAGCAATGTTAGCAGCCTGTTCACAGAAGTAAATAACATGCCCATCTAAATTATCATCCAAGAGATCTTTAACCATTGCAATACTAGGTTCACTTTGATTTGCTCAGTAGGTGTATAAGTCCTAGTATTACTATACGAACAACAGTTGAAGTTTTAGCATGATCCTTTATCCTATCAGGAAAAGGTGGTTTCTCAACATAACTAGTAGGAACAATAGGATCATTATAAGTGATAGTCTTTTCTTCAACTGTAACAGCTGCAACTACTTTTACTTCAATGGGAGGATTATATTTAAACAACTTCTCCTTAGGGGGATCAACGTGAGTAGCAAAAGATTTACAAAAAGCAGCTACTATCTCAGAGTCAAGTCCATACTTAGCGCTAAATCCACGAAAAGCATCGGTATCCATAAAACATTTAATACAATCAAACTTAGGTGTTATACCTGACTCCTTACCATCGTCAGAACCCCAATCTTCAGAGTTGCGTTTAATTCTTTCCAATGAATCCCACTTGAATTCAGTAGTCTTCAGCATATAAGAACCAGCACAGGAAGTATCAAGCATGGTGCGATCATTGAGAGAAAGTCGAGCATAAAAGTTTTGAATAATCATTTCTCTTGAGAGCTCATGATTGGGGCATGAATATAACATTGACTTAAGCCTCCCCCAAGCTTGAGCGATGTTTTCTCCTTCGCGAGGCCAGAAATTATATATGTAATTACGATCACGATGAACAAGGTGCATAGGATAGAACTTCTGGTGAAATTCCAACTTCAATCGTTTATAATTCCAAGATCCCAGATCATCACATAGCCTATACCATGTCAATGCATCTCCCTTCAAAGATAAAGGGAAGACCTTCCTTTTGACAACATCATCGGTGGTACCTGCAAGCTTAAATAATCCGCAAACTTCATCCACAAAGATAAGGTGTAAATCGGGATGCAATGTTCCATCTCCAGCAAAGGGATTAGCTAGCAGTTTCTCTATCATACCCGAAGGAATCTCAAAGTAAATATTTTCAGTAGGTTCAGTAGGTTGAGGAGCAACTCTTTGCTCTACTGGTCGGGGTGAAGATACCCCGAACAAGCCCCTCAAAGGATTAGTTTCCATAGTAACAAGTGACAGAAAATTTCAGCACACTATATAAATGTTTCCTTACCAAGTTCCACTCACCAAAGGCGCTTCACGCCCCGGCAACGGCGCCAGAAAAGAGTCTTGATGACCCAAAAGTATAGGGGATCTATCGTAGTCCTTTCGATAAGTAAGAGTATCGAACCCAACGAGGAGCAGAAGGAAATGACAAGCGGTTTTCAGTAAGGTTTACTCTGCAAGCACTGAAATTGTAGGTAACAGATAGTTTTGTGATAATATAATTTGTAACAGGTAACAAGCAATGAAAGTAAATAAAGTGCAGCAAGGTGGCCCAATCCTTTTTGTAGCAAAGGAAAATCCTGGACAAATTCTTATAATGAGAAAAGCGCTCCCGAGCACATATGGGAATTATCGTCAAGCTAGTTTTCATCACGCTCATATGATTCTCGTTCGGTACTTTGATAATTTGATATGTGGGTGGACCAGTGCTTGGGTACTACCCTTACTTGGACAAGCATCGAACTTATGATTAACCCCTATTGCAAGCATCCGCAACTACAAAAGGTGTATTAAGGTAAACCTAACCATAGCATGAAACTAATGGATCCAAATGAGGCCCTTACGAAGCAACGCATAAACTAGGGTTTAAGCTTCTGTCACTTTAGCAACCCATCATCTACATATTACTTCCCAATGCCTTCCTCTAGGCCCAAATAATGGTGAAGTGTCATTTAGTCGATGTTCACATAACACCACTAGAGGATAGACAACATACATCTCATCAAAATATCGAACGAATACCAAATTCACATGACTACTAATAGCAAGACTTCACCCATGTCCTCAAGAACAAACGTAACTACTCACAAAGCATATTCATGTTCATAATCAGAGGGGTATTAATATGCATTAATGATCTGAACTTATGATCTTCCACCAAGTAAACCAATTAGCATCAACTACAAGGAGTAATCAACACTACTAGCAACCCAGAGGTACCAATTTGTGGTTTTGATACAAGATTGGATACAAGAGATGAACTAGGGTTTTTGAGAGGAGATGGTGCTGGTGAATATGTTGATGGAGATTGACCCCCTCCCGATGAGAGGATCGTTGGTGATGACGATGGTGACGACTTCCCCCTCCCGAAGGGAAGTTTGCCCGGCAGAACAGCTCCGCCAGAGCCCTAGATTGGTTCAGCCAAGGTTCCGCCTCGTGGTGGCGGAGTTTCGTCCCGTAAGCTTGCTTATGATTTTTTCAGGGTAAAAGCCTTCATATAGTAGAAGATGGGCACCGGAGGGCCATCAGGGGGCCCAGGAGACAGGGGCGCGCCCAGTAGGGTTGGGCGCGCCCCCCACCCTCCTGGCCAGGGTGTGGGCCCCCTCTGGTGTTTCCTTCGCTCAATAATTCTTATTAATTCCAAAAATAACTTCCGTGGAGTTTCACGATTTTTTGAGTTGTGCATAATAGGTTTGCAATATTTGCTCCTTTTCCAGCCAGAATTCCAGCTGCCGGCATTCCCCGTCTTTATGGTAAAGCTTGTAAAAGAAGAGAGAATAGCCATAAGTATTGAGACATAATGTGTAATAACATCCCATAATGCAATAAATATTGATATAAAAGCATGATGCAAAATGGACGTATCACGCGGCCGAGTTCGTCGTGGCGTGCGAGGGCGAAGAGGTCGGGGCGGGACTTCGACTGCCCCCGCACCGGAAGCTCGTCAGGATAGGATTCGGGCGTGCGAATGGAAGACTCATGAGCATTTGGTGGAGGCAGTGGTCTCTCCTAGGGATCACTTGGCTTTATGAGAGAAATTGTCCAGCGGTCACCCCATGGTGGATGAAATGCAAATTCTGCGCAAACCGAGGATGAACATATTCGTAATTGAACCATTTGCACACCAAATGGCGTCAAATCTACTGCAGACACTTATCTCTCTGTTGCTTTGTTTCTCCTGGAACGGTGTTATAATTATCATAGGAGCTGAATCTAGTTGTGTTTGTAATTGCTTTTCTGCCACCATTCCTCTTCAGAGCATTCTCTTCTTGCTCATCGGCTTTTTCTCGGATCTCTTATGTTTGCTGGTTGATGGGCCTACCATTGGGCCCTTGGCACTCAGAGCTTTTGATTCATCGGCTGTACCTAGAACAACATCATCTCCATCAGCCAGGCTCACTAGGCGAGCCGAATCTTCAATTGACTGCATTGACCTATGAATAGGAATAGGTGCGAGGGAAAATGGGGACAGGGTTACGAATGCTCACAATGAAGTTTTTGAGATAGAAAACATTTTGAAGAAGAATTAGATGCATACTTTGAGAAATGCTTCGGATAAAGGAAATGTGTACAATGATCTAGTAGGTTCGAACAAAATACTAGTTATCGTGCTAAGCATTCCGTTCGACGAGACATAACCCAAACACTAGATCTGAATTTTTTTGGATGTGAGGGACTACTACAAACCACATTCGCACATAATACCTATCAGTAAAGCTCTAAGAAATGCGGTAAAAACATGTTGTTTTTACCACGGACAAACTCGAACAGGAGGAATAGAAGACGGAGTTCGCACTACACATACCCTAACTCGGTGATGTGCAGCAGCTACGGCAGCGTGGGGAGGAAGATGATCCGCGGCGGCGAGGAATGACTCCAGCGACCTCTTTTCGGCAGCAAAGCAGCGAAGATGATCGACGGTGTTGAGTTCAAGGAGGAGCGGTGCGGTAGGGTTTCGAAAGGGACGATGGCGAAGAGGCGAAGTGAATTTGGGAAGATGGGGATGCGGAATCTGATGAATTATATATATATATGTATGTATGTATGTATGTATGTATGTATATATATATGCGAGGAGAAATAACCGCATCAGATGAATCTGTTCAAACGGCCATAGTCAGAGGACTTTTGTGATTCAATGGATCAGATGAACTGGCAGTTGATGAAGAGCACGTGGCAACCGTCATAAAAGTTTGTGGTCCTGACTTTGGAGGGAAACTCCAAAATTTGGATGGCTTTGGCCAAAAGTAATTAAGTTCTGAACGAACATTTACCGTGGTCAAGGACACTAGATAAAGTTTCGTTACTAGATGAAATTTTAGCATTCATAATGGAACACCATAGACTGGAAGAGATAGAATAGAGGGAAAACGGGTCCTAGGCATTACACTCAGACAAAGAAACATAGACACACGAGAGAACAACTATGAGTGAAATACATTAGGACTAACACAAAATCCTTCAACCGAAAGGCAACTCAACGAAGGGAAATTGTGGTGGCGTGACCCACCGTATAAGAGTTGTATGACCCTGAGCGTCGCACAATTATTGTGGCACACGGTTAGTCTAGTTCTTCGTAATGTATACACTCTCAGAAATAAAATTTCATGGTACAGGTGCCGAGTCTGATGAGGACATCAATACCATTGTTACACCCATAGCCCCTACTGTTATACATGCTACACCAATTACTAGAGCTCGCGCACGCCAATTAAATTACCACGTACTTTCGTTTCTTGGTAATGATTCTAATGTTCATGAGAATATGATGCTGCCTAAATTGGATACATTTGTATTACTTACAAATGAAGGGCCTAGGTAGGACAAGAAGAATGAATATTGGAGCAAGATCAAGCATGGAGATGATGGCATGCGCAAGGGGAGCAAGAACGGAGGTACAAGTGATGATTTCAGGACTTCGAAGCCACCATAATGAGTGCATGAAGCCTTGGACGAACTATACAAGATGCCACTTCATAAATTTCGTCTAGAGGCTATTATAAGTGATGTGTCATCTTATTATTGGTCCAGGCCCATGTAATTTTGAAATACTGAAGTATAAGTTGCTTTTAGAGTCCGTATGTATGGGGAAAATAGAGATAGGGTCGGTTTCGGACCCCTCCTCCAAGGGGCCACAAAATTCTCCCTCATCCTCCATATATACAACCCTTAGGGCGTCATTATACTTTGGGTTTTGTTTAGATAAAAAGTTCGCCATAGCTGCAACTTCGTGTACTTCATTTGTGTTCAACGACCAGACCAAGACGTCATAGAACCCTACTTTCATCAATAAAGCTTCCCTCTTATATTTGTAATATCCAGATTGCAATCTTAGTTTCATGCTTGTTCTTCGTTTGCTTGCAGGAAATAGACCCTCGTGGTCAGGTTGATCATGCTCCGGCATGGTCAATAACCCCTCGGAAGTTGGTTTAGCGATTGCTAAGGCGCGATGTCTCGCGTGTTCATAGTCGGATCATCTAGGTCGACTCCCACAGAAAAGGATAGCTATTTCATCAAAACATTGGGACACCTTTACCTCTATCAGAGTCCATCTCACTGCACATTTGCGAAATCGAGGATATATAGCTCACACCGTAACGCATAGAATCTTTTCTCGTCGAGAGGCTTAGTGAAGATATCAGCGAGATTGTCTTCTGTATTGATATGATTGATAACAATATCCTCTCGAGCAACATGATCGCAAATAAAATGATGTGTGATGGCAATATGCTTGGTAAGAGGAAGCTGCACTGGATTGTGTGCAATTTTGATCTCACTCTCATTGTCACAGAATAAGGGAATCTTCTTGACCTTGATGCCATAATCCTTCAGGGTCTGCTTCATCCATAATAACTGAGTGCAGCATGCGCTAGCAGCAATATATTCGGCCTCAGTCATAGAGAGAGAAACACAATTTTGTTTACTTGATGACCAACATACCAAAGATCTACCAACGAAATGGCATGTCCCCGAAGTAGATTTCCTATCAACCCGGTCACCAGCCCAATTTGAGTCTGAATATCGAATGAGGTCAAATGTGCTCCCTTAGGATACCATAAACCTAAGGTGGGGGTGTGAGCCTAATATCTCAGATTCTGCTTGACCGCTTACCGATTCAATTCTTTTGGTGCAGCTTGTAAAACGAGCACACGTACAAACACTCAACATAATATCAGGTCTGGATGCACATATGTAGAGAAGAGAACCAAGAATCGAACGATAAGCTTTCTGGTCGTAATCTTTACCATACACATCTGCGTCCAACTGACCTTTCGAGTTTTGTAGACTTTTAGTTTGGAATCTTGCATTTTGAACTTCTTCAAACATTCTCTCAGATATTTCTCCTGAAATACAAAAATTCCATTGTCTTGTTGACGTATTTGCAGTCCAAGAAAGAACTTACGTTCACCCATCATAGACATTTGATATTTCTCGGACATTATTCACCCGAACTCCAAGCTGCAAGCATTGTTAGTACTGCCGAAAATAATATCATCCACATAAATTTGGCACATGAACAGATCACCATCAACAACACGAGTGAAAAGAGTGATATCAGCGGATCCTGGCTTGAACCCTTTATCAAGCAGAAACCATTTCAGGTTGTCATACCATGCTCGAGGGGCTTGCTTTAGCCCATATAGAGCCTTTTTCAACATGAAGACTTTGTTAGGAAAGTGAGGATTTTCAAAGCCAGGTATCTGCCTAACATATACTTCCTCATCAATTTCACCATTTAGGAAAGCACTTTTTACATCCGTTTGATAAAGAAGGATATCATTGTAGTTCACATAAGCGAGAAGAATATGAAATGCCTGAAGGCGAGCAACAGCAGCATAAGTTTCACCGAAATCGATACCTTCTACATGTGTATACCCTTGAGCGACAAGACATGCTTTGTTTCTCACAATGATACCATTTTCATCTTCCTCATTCCAGAATATCCAATTGGTGCTGATGATATTGTGCTTCTTAGGATTCGGTTTGTCAACCAATTCCCATACATCATTCAACATGAAATTGTAGCAACCCTTCTTGCATGGCATTCATCCAATCTGGATCATTAATGGCCTCCTCATACTTGGTAGGTTCTGCCAATGAGACAAAGGAGAAACTGCCACAATCGTTAGCCAAATGAGTGCGAGAATGAGTTGTGGGTCAATAACCTGGATTCTCGAGTTCTTTGAGAATTAACGAAGGGTCAACTCGATTAGCCACTCGTGGGTGAGGATTTTGTTCTTGATGAACATTTTCATTTTCCTCAGCATCAACATCAGGATTAGCATTTGTGTTGCCATTTTCATCGGGATTGCCTTTTTGATTGGAATTTGCATTCTGGGTTCCATTTGTGTTCAGAGTGGCATTTTCTTTGGCAGTGGCTTGGCGAGCTCTGCTTCGAGTCATGGGGTCATCATCCTCGAAAGAGGCAGGTACATTTCAATCAACTGGCTTGATGCTCCCAATGGCCATTTGCCGAATAGCATCTGAAATCGGTGGTTCATCTATCACATTTGGCAGGTGCTCCTTTTGGAGCACATTTACCGTTTGCATAACATTTACCGTTTCGAGCCATAACCAAGAAGAAAACCTTCATGTGCCTCAGGTGCCAACATGGAATTATGGTTCATATCACGAATGTAGCAAGGTGCAACCAAAACACATAAATAAGAAACATTTTGTTTCCTGCCAGTGATAAGATCATATGAAGTTTTCTTAAGGAACTTGTGAAAATAATCACAATTCACAACATGACAAGAAGTGTTAATAGTATCATTCCAGAAATGAATAGGAGTTTTATACTCACTAAGCATTGTTCTCGCCATTTCGATTAGAGTTCTATTCTTTTTATCAACAACTCCATTCTGTTGGGGAGTTCATGCGGTAGAGAACTCATGAGTTATGCCATTTTCATCGAGAAAATCTTCCATATGAGTACTTTTGAACCCAGTACCATTATCCCTTCTAATATGCTTAATTTGCACACCATATTCATTTTGGTCCTTCTTGGCTTATCTTTTGGAGATGTCCCGGGTGCAAGTTTTTTCTTCGAGAAAGAATACCCAAGTATAACGAGAGAATCATCAATGATAACTAGACCATAATGAATGCCCCCAAAACTTGCATAGTTCTGAGGTCCGAATAAATCCATATGCCAGAGGTCTTGTTGTGGTCATAACAGTTTTTGATGGGTTATGCTTCTTGGCCAATTTACCGGCCTCACATGCAGCACTATGGCTTAGTAACTCAAGTGTTCAATGCATAGGTGCTTAGTTTATTGGTGCCACATCATATTTTATGCCTACGTGGCATGCTTAGCAGCTATACATGGTGGAGCACTGGGAGAGGCCAAGGCTAGTCATAGTGGGGAGTAACTTGTACTGTAACATATTACTATGTTACTCTAAACATCTCTATAAACCGGAAAGGAGGGAGTAGTAACATACACTAGTGTCATATGCATAGTATGGGAGCACATGATATTTCCCCGTCCAGACTGATCCTAAGTTGGCTTCTCACCTTCTTGGCCCAATAAAAACCCCTCCCCCCTCCCGCGCGCGCTTCCTGCCCGGCGCCAGCTGAGCCCGCCGCTCCACATTGATGGCAAGTCAGGGCAACGCGACCACTCACTGCTTCTGCCGTTGAAGCGGCACGCCGACTGAGGGCACCACCCGTTGCACGCCCTGCATTTCAGACTACACAGTGGATAGTAACTTTTAGAGCAAGTACTACTATAATTAGATGACATAAGTAGGCTATAAGGATTTAAATATAGTATTTGTGCTTAGTTGAAGGAGAGAGAAGAGGAGAGAGAAGAGAAGCGGATTGTAAACGTGTAGCCGGTTGTACTCCAACATACTCTACTTTATGAGACAAAAGGTGGGGCCATTATTAATGATATTGTATTTATACTAAAGGGACTAATGGACGCCTTAATTACTCCGTTTTTTTAGACAAACCTTGGTGGTGCTATTATTGACTTTTTTTGAGCTATTATTGACTTGGACGTGGGGTTTGGGGGCCAAAGGCCTACTATTATACTCTGACCTGACATGCTCTACCCTAGCCGCCGCTGTATTCTATGGTTTCGCACCGTTCCAGATCTTAGCACCGCCACGCAATTCTTCTCCAGCCCTCCTTCCGGCATGCACCGCGAGAAGGGACAGCAGTCCTCCGAACCCTGCCTTTCGTGATCCTGTACAGGAGAGAGGTGATCAGGTTTTTGGGGAGCACACTCCTGTGACTGCTGCCAGCGACGACTTCCCCAACGACAACCTTCTTCCCCGACCTCGGTAACCTCTTCATCATCAACATGAGTGACAATATCAACCACATCGGTTCTGCTCCCGCTGTACAGTATGTAATCCTCCTGGTTTTAGTCCGCATCATTACTTTGATGTTTCAAATTGTCGTCATGATCTATTTACTGCTGATTCGGATTAAATCTCATATTAAATTGCTCATATATTCAACAATCCAATCAAAAACCTGATCACAAGCAATTTACTCCAAGTTGTTTTGCTGCGCTTTTGAAGCCGCCTACTTTTAAGGGGGTGCAATATTAAAGGTGGCGCACAAGAGCAGTATATTGGTTTCAGATCATGTGCTGCTATGACGCCACTAAGGGTAAGCCTGAGGGCGATCTTAATCCTACACACCAGGAAGCTTTTCAGAACATGGATACCCTCTTCAAAGCCGCCCTACTGAGTGTTCTTGATGATTCCATTGTGGATTCATATATGTTGTTTGACAGCGGCAAAGACATGTGGGCTGCGCTCGAGGCCACATTTGGGCCCTCGGGCGCTGGCAACGAGTTGTACGTCATGGAGCAATTATGTGACTGCAAGATGACTGATGAGCGCTCTGTTGTTCAGCAGACTCATGAGATACAATCACTCTATAAGGAACTCGAGTACTTTAAGTGTGTGTTGCCGGAGAAAATTTGTTGCTGCGACCATCATTTCCAAGCTTCCACCTTCGTGGAACGATTTTGCTACTTTTCTGAAAAACAAGAGACATGAGTTTTCTGTTTTGGATCTCATTAGCACTCTTGATTTTGAGGAGAAGGTGAGAGCAAAAGACACACGTGCTCGGGTCGCCGAGGGAGCTTCTAGTGCCCACATGGTACACGAGAAGAACTTCCAGCCCAACCAGCCCAAAAACAACAAGAACAAATCTGAGGGGAAAGGCAAGTTTGATGCAAAGAACAAGCCATAACATTCTACCAACTTCAAGAAGAATTCTCATAACGGGAAGGGATACAAACCTCAAATTTGGTAGCACCGCACAAAATTTATATGGCTGCATCTACCTGCTGTCAGCTAACCTCATGGTGCTCCAGGTATTCCCACATTCGTAACTAGGTACAATGACCACCGCAAGACGAAATTAGCTTATTCGTACGTTGACTTGCTGAATGCAGTGCGGAACGATCATGTCATGTATGGAGGAGCAAACAAGCAGTGCAGCCGAAGGTGGAAATCAACCAAGGACTTATGAAATTATATGTAATCTTCCTCAGGCAGGTCAGTATCCCCTTTGTCCAGATGATCGTGTTTTGTCATGCCGAGCTATTGATATGTGCTACTGTTTTGCAACACCGTTTAAGTATAGCTACTGTTTTCCTATCTTTTCAGATTCAGGACAATGAATAGGATATCAGGGGAACTGCACAATATGGACCCATGTTGAGTCATCTCTATTGTCTCATGTGTTTGCTGCAAATGTGTCAGCATCAATTGCAAGATGAGGCAGCTAGATAGTTGTGGAGTTGCCAACATGCTCAAAGTGCTCGCAACATTGAGAAGAAACAAGCATGCCCAGGAAATTAATGCGTGCACAGGGAGGCCCTTTGCTCAGAGAAGCATCGACCGATTTTCTTTATTTCCACACCTTCTCACAGTTTTGTATATTGGTTATAGTATGGTAAATCATTGAGATGCATAGACATGCTGAAATTTTCTTCTTCTGAAGGTTAGTTTAATGTGAGTGTCTGCATCCAGTACCGCATCCTCTAATTTGGTGGATGCACACAGAGAAAATAAATCTCCTTAATTTACTCCATAACCACCCTATTAAATAGGCCTAGTAACAAACCAGGCGCATGCAGTGGCCGGCGGGCACATGCATGGCCAGTCATGCAGCAACGCAAAAGAAGAGAGCGGATCTTCGGAAAAAGCAAGTAGTTAGTGTAGCGTGCCTTACAAAAACGAACAGCTCGCTCTCCCACTTCTGTCTCCCCACCCAATTCCCCCCGCTCCCCAATCTTCCTCACTCGTCCGGAAAACCCCGCTCACCTTCTTCCTCACTCGTACAGAAAACACCTGCTCCTCTTCTTCCACTCCTACAGAAATCCCCAGCCCTCCTTCTTCCCCACTCGCACTTCCACTAGGCTCGTCTCTGGCTACTCTGCTCAAACCCGTGAGCTCGGCGTGATGCCCACAAGGAAAATGGAGTCGGCTGGCCCCAGCGCCAAGAAGATGAGGCTCCCGCCAGCAGCGACGCCGG
>NC_041385.1:299925461-299931526 GCF_002162155.2 Triticum dicoccoides | reverse complement strand
TCGGACGTCATCCTTGAGGAGATCATCTCGCTTCTCCCCACCAAGGATTGCTGCCGCACACAAGTCCTCTCAACTTGGTGGCACCCTCAATCTCGACTGTCGTGAGATATCTGTCCTTCCTGAATTTGATCTCATCAGAGCCATCGTCTCTTCTCACCAGCAGGGCCCCGTTCAATGCCTCTGCTTCCCGACAAGCTACCTGCTGTCCATACCCGGCAAGGTGGATGCTTGGCTGACATCCCTTGAATTCGGAAAACTCCAGCAGTTTGAGTTCTACCATTTCCATGAAAGTTTCATACCACGAACATACCAAGAATTCGTGCCCACACCACCGTTGTCCATCTCGCGGTTTTCCTCCTCTCTCCACACCGCCACCTTCGCCCAGTGCCATCTACCAGATGATCTGGTACAAATGCTTCGACTCCCACTGCTAAAAAAACTTTCGCTTGTGGTGGTTTATCTATCGGAGGCCTCACTCCACAGCATCATCCACTCCAGTTGCCCTGCCCTGGAACGCTTGCTGATTGTTTTGGGAATAGAAATCGGTATCAGTTGTCTCCAAATAAAGTCGCCTCACCTTAAAAGCATTGGAATTTGTTTTAAAGGACAGCAGGTCATCATCGAAGATGCCCCTTCACTTGAAAGGTTGCTCCTTCATAGTTGTTATACACCTTCAGGAATAACTGTCAACTTTGCGCCCAAACTGGAGACCTTGGGTGTAATTCGTGACCCGTTTAATAATCACAAGGAGTTGGTGTTTGGCTCCTCACTTTTTCAGGTACCGTATATTTTCATCTACACATTTGTCATCATATGCTGCATTTTTCATTTGTGCGCATAAGTTTTATATCATCTTGGAGTACACTTTGGGTACTAATATTATGTTATATGCTCAATGAAGAGTTTGTCCATTGATAGCCTATCAATGCTGCTGGATTCTGTCAAGATCATATATATCAAAATGTATAGTTTTGATCTAGACATAATTTTTGGCTTGCTGCGATGCTTTCGATCTCTGGAGAATTTATACATAGAGGTGATGATTTCATGCACATTGAAAGCCCGTATATATTGTACTAGAATTAACTGTTCAGCTGTCGTTCTTTCGACATACTCTTTTTTACACCTTAACTGTTTTCAATCTTCATGTCTACTTAGGGAGAACCACATGGAGAAAAACATATAACCAATCGTTGGCGTAATAAGCACAAGGATTTTTTCAATTCTCATGACATTCGTTTGAGGACAATAACGATGGGACGATATGCATCCAACCAGGCGAACAGAAGCTTTGTCACATTCTTCCTGTTGAACGCGAGGTTACCATTGTCCATGAGGCTTAATTTTTACAGCAAGAGATTTCTCACGGACGAACATGTTGAACAGCAAAAAAAGAAGTTTCAGGTGGACAAATGGGCTTCTAAACGTGCTCGGCTTATATTTATAATAAGTTGTAGACATCCTGAAATAAATTTTTTTGCACAGGATGTTGATTTTATGGATCAGGCCGATCCATTTGTTTGTGACTGCAAAAAAGAGTGCTTGGGTTAGATGTTACTGTCATGTTCAATCTGGGTTTTTTCTAAAAATTTGATGAACAATTAATCCTTGGGCTTTTTGTACCATTTGTGTGCTTGACTTGCATGTTGTTGCCCTCGTACTCCCCTCGACCTGCCACTACACGGCCACATCTTTCAAGGCTGCTGTTCGTTCCCGTCCGTGGCCTTGCTGTCGTTCTCCGCCTTGGTTAGCTCGTTGTGCTCGCCGCCGTCTGGTGTTGTCAACATGGTCAACAATCAAGAGGAATCAGGAGATGACTGTACGTGGAGAGGCTGACAGTAGGGACCCACCAGGGTCATTGCATTTCGCAAGCAGGTGCCTCGTTATTACAAGCCAAAACAATACTTCCTCCTAATTGTTTGACAACTAGGTTCCACGCCATTGTCAATCTAGTCAATAAACAAGAAAATTACACAACAAGCGGATAACACCAGGGACCCAGCAGCTCGCCCAGTTGTTTTTCAGTTTCAGAGACGGAGCTCAACTGCGCGCTGTGCGGGGGCTGTGGCCCGTCTAGCCCACACTTACACTTTTATTAAGCACATGACGAGCCCAGTTGATATATTTTTTCTTTCTGAAATTGGCTAGCCCAGTTCTTCTTTTTGGAGAATACCAAAACCGAGGCCTACTTGCTTTTCTCAGCCCTGCTGGGCTGCAAATCTTTCTAGACGAGGAGGGATAAGAAATGGGCTTCCCCAGAAAATGGGCTATAAGTTGTAAGAAATGGGCTGTAAATTTTTAAAACAAAGCCAACCGGCAATTGCATTAAAATATCATTTTTTTAGGATTTCTCTACTCTCTACTCTTATAAAAACCAAAGCCAACTCGCAATTACATTAAAATATCATCTTTTCACCCACAAGATAAACTACTCATACAAATGCATCTTCATGTTCCGTGCAACGAACGGGCATCTTGCTAGTTAAGATTCTAAATTTCATTCATTTTATTTGCAGAGAATTGTTTTTTGAATTTTATTTTGATGTAATTTTTTGAAAACTATTTTTAACGTGACTCGAAATTTCGTGATTAAAAGAGTTCAGACCCCACCGAAATATGCAAAATTTTGTTGAATTTTTTAGCAGTGCCCAGAATATATGGACTGTAATGCTAATAAAAAGAATATGAGCTTCAAATATCCTTAAGAATTAGCAAATGGGTTGTAAATTATTGAAAATAATGGCTAATGGGATGCATGCTGTTTTCCACAGATTTGGAGGCTGACTTCTGCGGCTACTAAGTTGACGATGACGCTGTCCTAAATTTTTTTTTTGACGCGTACACAAGGCTTTGTCAACTTAGTCAACACACAGCAGTGACTGTTGGATGTCCATCCAATGGCCGCCGTGCTTCTTCAATCTCTGATCTTCCTGCTCCAGCCGCCCAAACCCGCGCCGGCGGGACTGCCTGCTCCCTCCTCCCGTGGCTGGCTGTGCTGCCGCCAGACCATCCCTCTAATCACCCACACATCCTGTTATTTTCCGGCGATGTCAGCCTCACCCCATAGCCGACCAGTCAGCGCTCATTCCCCCCTCAGTGTGGGCATCCGCTGCGGTGGCTTCGCCGGCTCCGGGTGGTTCTCTTCCTGGGCCCCGCCCTCGTCCACCACGTTTGTGCTCTCGGCGCGGCGAGGTCAACATGGTCAACAAACAACAGCCATCGGAAGAGGCTCACAGTAGGGGCCCACACAGGAAAATGCCTCCTTATTACGCGCAAAATAATGGTTCCTCCACCTGATAGCTGGGACCCACCGGAAGGGTCTCTGTATTTCGCAAAAAAAACGTTCCCCCCGCTGTCAGCTCGGACCCACCGGAAATGCCTCCTTATTACGCACAAAAAAATGAATACTCCCCCTGCTAGCTGGGACTCACCTTGGTGGGAGGCTGACTTGTGGTCCTACTAAGTTTACGGGGACGGAGGGCTTTGTCAACTTAGTCAATATGAACGACTCTAGCTCCAATGACCGTACGATGTCCATCCAACGGCCGTAGTGCTTCTTGAACCTTTGGTCTTTGTGCTCCAGCTGCCCAAAGCAGCGCCGGTCGTGTCGCGTACTCCTGCCTCCCGTGGCCGGCTGTGATGCCGCGGAGGCCTCACCGCCCCCTACTACTCCCACCGCTGGCCAGGCCATCCCTCTACTCACCCACATCCCCTGTTATTCTGCGGCGACGATAGCCTCACCCTCATACTCCTCTTCGCGTGGGCATCCACTGTTGCGTCTTCCCCGGCTCCGCGTCGCCCCCTTCCTAGGCCTCGCCGTCGTCCACCGCCATGGTGCTCTCGGCGCGGCATGGTCAATGTGGTCAATGACCGACTTCCATCGGAAGAGTACTGTGCGTGGAGAGGCTGACAGCTGGGTCCACGGCGGTCGCAAGGAAGTGCCTCCTTATTATGCGCAAAATAATTATTCCTCCACCTGATAGCGGGGACCCACCGGACGGGCCACCGTATTTCGCGAAAAAATGTTTCCCCCTGACTGCTGGGACCCACCAGCTACATCTTCGCACGTAAGGAAGTGCGTCCGGGAAAAAAATGATTCGCCCCCTGATTGCTGGGACCCACCAGCTACATCTTCGCATGCAAGGAAGTGCGTCCGGGCAAACAAAAAACAAAACGATTCGCCCCCCTCACTGCTGGGACCCACCAGCTACATCTTCGCAGGCAAGGAAGTGCCTGACAGTCGGGACCCACCTGGTCGAAGCATATGTAGCGTTGTCATTATGGTCACGAACGTGTACATACATACTGGTCATAGTAGAGGCGCGCATGTACACGTACGTACAGCGGCGAGGGTGCAAGAAAGAAAATACGGCCACGTACATACATACGGGCAGGGTGTCGAATGCCTACTCGTGCATACGTACATGGTTGTGTCGGAACGGAGAAACAACGTCATCGTCCTGTTCATGGGGAGCCAACCGGCTAGGTCAGAATGGAATGCGTGGTCGTGTTCATTGGGAGGGCTTGGACGGAATAGGCGATGGAAACGAGGCCTGGCGTACCGCACAACGGAGGAAACGGCCTTGTGTTCGACCGGCCACATTCGAAACGGGGTCCTATTGATCGGGAGGGGCCTGGCGTACCGCAAAACGGAGGAAACGGACCTCCTACGGTCGAAATGGGGTCCTGTTGATCGGGAGGGGCCTGGCGTACCGCAAAACGGACGAAACGGACCTCCTACGGTCGAAACGGGGGTCCTGTTGATCGGGAGGGGTGTGGCGTACCACAAAACGGACGAAATGGACTTGTGTTGGAGCGCTACGGTCAAAATGGGGGGGGGGGTGTGGCTACCGCAAAACGGGACTCCACGGGATACTGTTCATCTCCACCGTCGACCTCCTCCAGTGTCGGATTTAGGGTTCCGGCAGACCCTTGAGGTTCGAGCATTGCGGTGCGCGCGGAGATTTCGCCTTCTACCTACCTGTTCCTCGCCGAATCGCTAGGATCTAAACTACGAGAAGAACAACACAAGAGACACAGGGTTTATACTAGTTCAGGCCACCATTGTGGTGTAATACCCTACTCTAGTGTGTGGCGTGGTGGATTGCCTCTTGGGCTGATGATGAACAATACAAGGAAGAACAACCTCGCGAGGGTCTGTTCTTGTGGTGGTGTTGTCCCTTTGGAGGGGTTGGTTCTAGGTGCCTATCTTATCTCCAGATTCCTATCCAGATCCCTCTACCCTGTGGGTGGCTAGTCCTATTTATAGGCAAAGGCCCTGGGCCTCTTCCCAAATATTGAGCGGGAAGGGCGCCAACAATTGGCCATTTTGAAGGGGAACATCTAGTACACTTATCCTGACTAAAGTTGGTCCACGCGTGTCAAAGGCTCTGGTGGTGACGCCGACTTGGGATCCACAGTGACCTCCATCCTGCCGTTGGACTGGTCTTGGTCTTGTTGCACCGAAATGGATGCCTTTGCTTGATGCTCTCGCCTGCGCTTGCTCCCCTTGCACCAAAGAGGAAAGAAGGACACTGCGCGGGCTGGCGCCCTTGGTCGTCATGGCTTGCGTCATGGGCAGCCCGCGAGGTACCCCGCCTTGAACTCTCCGCCTCCTTGTGAGCCAGCCTGACAAGGCCATGCCTGAGGAAGCTCCTTGTCGTCCGCCCCGCGAGGCATGGCCCCTCGCGAGGGTCTTGAGCTTGTGTTGATGAAGATGGGCCATGCTGGGCCCCCTTTGAGCCACGCCGCAGGCCGCAGGCAGGCAAGTCTGGGGACCCCCGTTCCCAAAACGACGACATCCAGCCTCCACGGGCTACCGTCGACCTCCTCTAGCCTCCACGGGCTCTTGTTCATCCAGCCTCCACCGCGCGCTACTCCACCAGCTACTGTTCAACCACCCCTCCACGGGCACCCCTCCACCGTCTACTGTTCATCCAGCCCTCCACACCACGGGGTCCTGTTCAACCACCCCTCCACGGCCACCCCTCCACGTCTACTATTCATCCAGCCCTCCACACCACGGGTTCATGTTCATCTAGAGGCAACGCCACCGCTCACTATTC